>NW_026517527.1:0-53549 GCF_026319265.1 Colletotrichum chrysophilum | reverse complement strand
TCCGAATATTCCGATGTCGGATTCCAGCGAGAACACACCGACTTTTTCTATCATCATCATCATCATCATGATGGATTGATCAATATATACACTCATTCAATTATCCTCAATGTTGACTGCCTCATACACACTCTTGTGACACAACTCCTCTGAGTCCGTTTCTCATCCCGGACTCCATGCGCATACCACCTGTTTGCCAACCAACGCCGCCTGAGGCCGGGCATAGCTGCATACGTACTATGAGATATAAACTCTTGGGTATGTCTGTGGATTTGTCTGCCCGGAAAGAGCTTGCAAAGGAAAGATGTGAGTACGACACACCTATGAAGACTGCGTAGAAAATGGGTTACAACTTGAATACCTGATGAATGGAAAGGCTTCGTGATGGGCTTGAAAAAGGCTGTTTTTATGTTGTATCTACCTTAGGATTAGTAAACTGCGACAACACCATCAATCTTTTGACTTTAGATTCGGTAGTATGGTTATAAGCTATCTCCAGGCCAGACGCATGACGCAACGTGTACTCGATGACATTGATGCTGGTCTGAATTGATAACCGCAAGATTGAGCAGATGCCATAGAGAACACCTCAAATCTCGCGCGCGCTATTCTTGACTCCCCAGGCAATCTGTACTATACAACAGACTTTATGAATTGGATTTACAAACTATCACAGCCTGAATGGAATAAATCTCATAAATCCGCGACTGTGGGGCGAGACTCGGAGGAGCCCCACATGGGTAGGTTTCAATGTACGGCAACTTCGACAACTTGCCTTTTCCGACACAAACGGGAAAGTGCTGGGCAGTTTAGGAAGTCGACCATGTCAAATGACTCGCCATCTACTCAGGATTGCTCGAGGCCAAGAACGATCGAAAAGTACGATCTACAACAGTCTATTGTTATATCTCGTCGCACTAATTATAGAAGATAGGAGGTGTGGCTTGGTGTTCAAGATATGGCGTTATCTTCCACGACTCGGAGCTGCGAGCAGGACAACAACTATAATAACCACGAAGAAGAAGCATCAATCGTCTCCAAAAAGGCATCCTTCGATCACTCTAGTCTCTCGACGAACCAACCTGACGCCACTCGATTTCATTCCTTCAATACCCAAGAATGCTCTTCCAACAAGCACTTGTTTTTGCCTCCATGGCCCTCGGCGTTTCCGCAGTGTGTCAATCTGTTTCTACAATGTGCAAAGGGATGGGAGGGCTCGAAGCCCGTTTCGACCAAGGATGGATTTGCGCAAGTGATATGGAACTTCCTTGCCTCACTGGATGTATCGCCAACCCGAACAAAAACGAAACTCAGGGCGTGACGGGGGTTGTCAAATGTTGTAAGCCCTGCACGTGGTAAGGCAGTACCCATACTACGAACGTTGACGGCATTCAATCTTATCAAGTTACAGATGCATGGGCAAAGTCTGATAAAAGGTTTCTGCACCCGCCTTCGAGGTTGAAACGAAGAAACGGATCCACGTTGGATCTTCTCGCCGTCACAGATTAGCCCGATGGTGTAGAATAGGGCTGGCCGAGAAGGACCTCTAGTAGGTATTTGAGCGTTGCGTGTCACAGCTGTTTATCAATGTATTCTTTCATAACTTGAACAGTGGCATCTATTCTTCCGGTTGTTCACATGAAGTTTATCGAATCAGATTTGATGAACGATGGTTGGAATTTCATGACTACGCGAAAGTATCTAACAACCCATCTAGGGGCCAAGATCGCTGTCGTATCTTCGCAGCGGCGTAGCTGGAGACGATGGCGTCCGGGTTGGAGTCCCGAACTCGATCATATGTAGCTCTCTAGCCTGTGAATTCGATAGACATCCTGCATAATCACCGCGAGGGCTCCCTGCGGGAGTCATGTACGCCATCTCCGGGAAGGACAACGGTGTCTGGTTGCCAGCAGACTTATCCGACAGCTTTGAGAGCCATCTCCGGGACCCTTGGCTGGAGTTGCGAGAACGATCCGAGCAACCGAGCAGGGGCCTCATGATGGGTATGCAGGCGCATATAACAGCGGAAGTTGGCTCGGCGATGCTGAACAGGACAAGGGGAACGGCGTCGAAGAATGGGTCTGTCGAGTTTATTCCTAAGGGAAGGTTGACCATCCTCACTACTGATATCGCGCCGGTGCTGGAGGACCGCATGTCAGCATGAATCTTTCGAATTGCCATATAATGGACAATTCGCTTACAAGATACCAACGGCAAAACTGGCAATGAGTCCAGCCTTTTGCATCGTCGCAAGTTTTAGACTACCCACAAGAGGGAGTGGAAGAATGAAAATGATGATATCGGTGGCAAGATGTACTGCTGCGTTCACATAACCCCATATCAAGAAAGCGCTTTGGTCCGAGCTGGCGGCGTACTGAGGGTCCAATAGTTTCTTGGTCACGAAGACTCCTGAAAGAAGCATCGATGCCACGATGACGGCGGTTGCAGCCAGCATCACGTCGCAGAATAGTTGGACGGAAGGTAACGCAAAGGCCCGCCGGTACTGGAGTAGAAAGGTAGCTTTGATCGAGGCGAACGCAACTTGATAAGTGAGAACGGTTGTTATGAGGAACTAGTCAAGTCAGTAAAACGCTTAGGATTCGAGCATCAAACCTACCTTGTTATCGATAGCTAGGCGTTCGGGAGCTGCGTCCCACCAGTGCAGGCCAAGAGAGCCTTTTTCCACATCTAAGTGGGAGATGATGTCAGCCTTTATATCGCGGATACCTGACGAGGGAGATTGATCATTACTAAAGTAGACGGGTATGGCGAGACCCATGACGAAAACCTTCACATTGTCAGTCAAAATATTAGGATCCATCTTGGTGAGATTTACCCCTGATAATATGTACGATGAATCATCCCAGCCCCATGCCTTCAGCATAAACCCCCTGATGTAAACTCGGATACCCATGAATATGATAACGAGCGCGAGGAGGGCTGATGTGACCCCGACAACTAGTCCCTGTCGATTGTCATGAGGAAGGGACTCCGGTGAGCTTGGGCTTGGAAACGGCCCTGTTGTTGTAGTGTTGAGCGCCATGACGGTGGGGATTTACGGCCGAGATGCGGTCGGGCTGGCGGCCAAAGGAGCCGTCAGGCCCTGGAAACGCTCGCTCACGACGGGAGCGAAAGGCAGCTGTTGGTCAAGCAGTTTGCTGTGATGCTTGCCAAGGCAGGATTGAGGTGCCAGAAATTAAAATACACTTTTCAAACTGGCAAATCGGACCAATTGACGATAGTTCACAGTACGTATGCACGTTGAAATGAAGAAAGGGGAAAAGAGTCCTAGACACCCAAAAGCCAGGGAGAGCTCTCCAGGTCAACACAAAATGTTCCTTGTGGCGGAATCCCAGTGGCTTGGCTGAGTTGGCGCTACTTGTTATCGACACCGGAGTTGGAAAGCAACCTGCTCTCGCAAACGCACCAGGATCGCCCTCTGCCGGATCCAGACTGAATGCGGCTCCAGACGGGAACGGACATGCCACATCACTGCCTAAAAGTCGAGGACGGTACACACAGCAATCCTCGATCACGTTCTAACGGTCTGGGATGTTCCGCTCTTTGTCCCGGCTTTTGCGAGTCCATAGTGGTCTAGAATCCATTATAGGCGTATGGAAAGAAGAGCTCCCAAGCGGAAGACTTTCAACGGACACCTTACCATTCTGCTGGAAGTGGACTTTTTATCATGGATAGTTTATGTTGAAATCCAGGCTTGAGAGAGCTACCAGACCTCGAGATCCATGTCAATATTGGGCCTATCCCGCCTTCATATGATGCTGCCTATGAGTCTTTGAAAAGAAGGTCTGGAAGCGCTTTTGAACGCAATTCTGCCGCCCAATATGATTTTCAATCATACACGAAGGGGTACAAGTGATAGCTAGATCAGTAAAACTCGACGGATATAGTCGCTTAATATCCATACAAGCACAAATGACATCTGTTATTCATCTTAATACCCATGTAGTGGCCAGGCTGCCAGGGAACAGATGGAGTGCAGCTGTCAGGTCGGTTCAGCGACCAGGGTGATCCCTAGCGCGGGGCTAAAAGCTACCCGACGTAATGACGTGCAGTAGACGAATCTTTAGTGGGATGCACGCTAACTCAAGACCGTCAGCAAACACCTTGCGCCCGCCACCGTCCCAGTCCCCAATCTGACAAAATCATCAACCAACACCCACCTCACGCGGTCGCGGTCTCCCCGCGTCCCACGAAACGATGAACGCGTCCACATGTCCCCTCACGCGCCCGACACTTCGACGACCTCGACCAGCATAGCCTTCGCCGACGAAGACGAGCCCTTTACCCCGAGACCTCTCATCCACGATCTCCTGCGAACCCGCTACTGCATCCCTGGCTCCGTCTTTCTTGTCGAGCAAATTGAGTCGCTTCCTGTCGCCCGTTCGACACGCTGGAGAGCCGTGAGACTGTTACTCGGGGATGGCGAACTGTGCATACAGGCGCTCCTGCGTGGAGAGGTGCATCGGTTCTTGGATACGGGAGCTGTGAGGGTCGGGTGCTACGTCCGGCTGGGCGAGGTGACGGTTCATTTCCAGGACGTCGCTACTGAGGACGAGGGCAACGGGAAGACAAGGCAGATGGTGTACCTCATTGTCGAAGATCTTGTCACCGTTGGATGGCATCGCGCACTCACCGAGCCTGACGCAAAGCCATTGAGGCCTGAAGCGCATTCACCAGAGGAGGACATCATTTCCGACAGCGACTTGGACATTGAAGATTTCGAACCACCGACAACACCGACCAAGGCTCACCAAGCTCCAAATACTCCAGCCCCGAGGCAACTCCCACGCCCTACTCCGAAGCCAGCTCCCAGAATGGTTCGCGAGACCGACGAGGAGGACGACGACGCTGAAGATGGGTTCGAGGTTATGCGGGTATCAGAGACGAAGGCAACACAACGCCGAGCTCAAGCAAGAAGCATGGGAGGACCGGTTGCCCTCCCACGTGACTGGACCGATCCGAGCGTCCCGTTGAAGTTGACGAACCTCAAATCCATACCAAACCTGCCCTTCAAGCAGAATTGGTCCGTCAATGTCCTCGCCGTCGTCGCCTCGCTTTCCGATGTCGAACCTTCACACATGCCGCCGCATACTCAAAGAACCGCACGATTAGTCGACCCGAGCACTAGCAAGCAGGTCATCTTGACCGTGTTTCTGGACGCGGAAAACTTTTGTCCTAACGTTGGTAACGTGGTGCTGCTAGTCGGGGTCAAGAACCACCGGTTCGACGGGGGTTGCTTGAAGAAGTATGTCAGCGACCGGCCTATGCCCGGCAATAGGTGGTGGTTCGAGGAGCCTCGACAATTCGGCTGGTGCGACGTGGACGGCCTGAAGGCATGGTGGGAGCAAAAGCAGTTGCAAGGGGCCGGCTTGGACGGCACATGACTCGAGAGAGGGGATGGTGCAGCAACGTCAAGAACGTCAAAAGCCTTGGTATTGGTTTCAGACACTACGACGGCTAGGCCGTGTTGGATCGGACTTGCGAATCCGACAGAATTCCTGACAGCTGAGGCTGTGCTGTTGTGATGCGACCTAGCACGACTATCACATTACACAAGAGAGCTTTTCCACGGGGACATGATCCGTCAACGTCTAGCTAACCCCCCACGCGCCGAGAACATTCCGTCTACCTTGCGAGGTGTTTCCACCACTCTGCATCTCCAGCCTCTTGACTCGGTTCACTAAAAGGCCCACGCAAACGGGGCCGATGATGGTGCAGAGAGAAATGGCCCAGGTCACGATGAGGAAGAGCTCCGATGGCTCCGCGGGGCTCCCCGAGCTGCCGCTGAAGATGCCTGTGCTTTCCGCGAGAGCGGAGATTAGGAAGCCGATTTCCCCGCGGGCGACCATCGCGAAAGCGAGGATGCAGGCCGGATACACGGAAACCGGCATTTCGGGCTTGGGTGACGCGTTCTTCGGGGTCGGCTCAGTGTGCCGGTCACCCAAGGGCTGGAGGGGGAGGTCCTCGGCCTGGGCCACCCCTTCTCCGGTCTGCGCTTGTTGCGCCGGTTCATTTGGGGATGATTCCGACGCGGCACTCCCGGCACATTGCGCACCAGGCGCGAGCTTCTTTGACTGTCTCTTGCCAGTCCCGGAAACTTTCTTGATGAGGCGTTGGACCGTCTGAAGGGGACTCGCGAATGAAAGCAACCAGATCCCGCAGAGCATCTTGCTGATGATCATGAGAATGGTGTAGACCAGTCCCCGCCACACGGTGGGACCTGAGAACATTCTCGTGATGGGCACAGAAAAGCCGATGGACGCCTACGTTGGTTAGCATAGATGAGAAGCAGGTGAATGACAAGACTCACAAAGAAGAATGGTTTCAAGACTCGCTCGACCGCCTGGTGATAGTAGTGCTCGTAGATTTCGCCCCCCGAGTTTTCAGCCGCCGGCGCACTCTCCGTCGCTGGTGATGGCACGGCACCGTTCGCCTCACGAGGCGAAGAATCTGATTTTACTCCCTCTTGGCTGGCACTCGTCTCAGACTGCTTAGCTGCACCTATTTCAGGCAGAGCTGCAGCATGCGGCACCTCGGAATCCCACCAGCTGACCGTAGCTCCGGCAACATACGCAGCCAACAGACTCGACGTCCCAGCAAAGGTACCTCCAATCACGAGGCCGAACAACCAGAGCGTGTGGATGACAAATGCAGTCTGCCTCTGTCGTAAAAGCCGGTCGACCCTTGACCCAGGAGTCTTCTCCCGGACGGCATTCAGCCATACTGTAGCAGGCTGCACGATGAATCTACAAGCAGCCGGGACGACCACCGCGAAGCCAAGCGACACGAAGACGGGCCGAATGACAGTAACCGCATCGAATCCGCCGCCTCCTCCGCCGAGGTTGGACACGACCTGCACCATGATGAGGCCGACAACGTCATCCATCATGGCAGCGCTGGTGAGCACGACGCCCAACCGCGTGGTCGCGAGACCACTGGTCCCGAGGACGGTGAACGTGGTGCCGAGACTAGTCGAGCAGAGCGCGGCGCCGGCTGCGAAGGCCTGCAGGGGCGAGGCGCCGACGAGGGAGCGGAGGGTGAAGGACAGACCGATGGGGACGGCGATGCCTGTAATGGCGACGCCAGTTGAGAGTAGGAGGTTCGCTTTGAGGGATTTGAAAGATGTAGACAGACCGCCTTATTGCGTTATGCCAGTCAGCGAGTATGTTCCTTACTTTGCAATTGCTGGTTGAGACTCACCTTCATAGACAATGAGAATCAGGCCGAGATATCCCAGCTGCATGACGGCGTTCTCCGTCTCCGCGGACAGCCACTGCGCGCCAGGCGTGCCCCACGCGATGCCGAGGAAGACCTGCCCGATGAGGCCGCAGTAGACGAGCTTGTCGAGGCCATAGTTGACGGTGTTGAGCAGCAGCAGGAAGCCGGAGAGGATGATGATGGTGGTGATGGAGGGCTCATGGTAAGCCAGTGAGGATGCGGATGTTGCCATTGTAAGCCATTTGGGTTGAACGTACGTCGCGTACGTTCGACGCGTGTGTGTTGAGATACTTGCGACGAGGGAGATGAGTATCACTTGCTTGGGCGCGTAGGCGGTCAGCGTCGTTTTTGATCTGTCGATGATGGCAACACGGCCCAGGGCACTGTGTCTGAACCAGGGGTGAAGTCAGGTGAAGCTGCAAAATTGGCGCGTCCTGCTTGGCGTGCCGTTGTTCACCGTGATGAGCGGCTTGGCGAGTGCGCTAAAATCGTTAATGACATGACGTCATACGTACAGGGATCCAACTGAACGGTTGCTGACAGCTCGGAATTAAGACACTTTTAGATGGACAGAAGGCCGATGTCATCTGAAACATCGATGGCTACGAGCGAATGGCTTAACATGAAGAGCAACATGTAACACGTGGTTTTGGGGTTATGAATTCCATCAACAAGTAGCATTTGACAACACATGGGGTTTATCTTCAACAAAACAAGTAACAATCAAAGGAACACAGACGAGCTTTGCGAAAATAAAAACAATCAAATTCAGACTGTTCCAGCCAGGTATAAATCTAAAATCAAAGCAACGCCCCACGGAACCAAAACCACATGCCAATGCAAATCCATAGCCCCCAAACTTCCAGGCCCGCTGCCAAGTCTCGTGTCGTCCAGCCACGGTTTCTTGCCATCGCTCCCGATGAGTTCATCTCAGTCATTTCCATACAGACAGTGAGTCATAGCCAAGCCTCGCTTCCCACATCGTACACCCAAATCACCAAAATCCTAGTGAGACGGCTGTTCATGGCTGGCGGGCAGGATGGCGGGCAAGCTGGCGTTTCTCCTCCTCCGCTTGGTCTTCTTGCCGCCGGGCGGCGGCGGCGGGGTCGCGGTGCCGTTGGCGGGCGCCGCAGCGGGCGGGATCGCGCCGCCGCGGTTGAGGCACGAGGTGTTGTCCGGGTTCGCGAGGTTGATGGGCACCTGCAGGACCTGGTTGACGTCGATGAAGTCCGGGTTCGGGATGTTGTTGAGCTTGGCGATGTCGCAGATGCCCGAGTTGAAGAGGCGCGCGATCTGGCCGAGGGTGTCGCCCTTGATCACCGTCAGGGTGATTGTGCGGTTGGCGTTGTTGACGGGGCCACCGCCGGCCGGGGGCGCGCTCGTCAGCGGCGGGGGCGGCGTCGCGGCTTGTCTTCGCGTCGGGGGCGGCTCCGTCGGGGTGGTCGCCTGGCGGGGGTAGAACATGTGCGTGAGGCCGCGGGTGATGAGGCCCCGGGGCTCGGACTGGAGGTGGGTGGTGTCTGTTGTGGGCGTGGCTTGCGCGAGGCCTGAGAGGCCAGCGAGGGCCAGGCAAAGGATTGAAGATCGCATTGTTGCTGCGAGTTTGCGTTGGTGGTGTTGAGGTAGAGATTGTTGTTGGTGTAAGTCAGCGAATGGCCGGAGACTTGAGCAGAAGTCTTCTTACACACTGAAAGATGTGGGATGCCGGGGAGTTAAGGAACCAAAAGAGTGTCCGATACCAGGGAAACTGTGGTTTAGAATGAATGGCGTGGTCCTGGGAGAGGTGAGACGATTCCCCCCTCGTCTGTCAAGACAACTTTATATCGCACATATTACCACCATCGCCTTCACCCGTAAAGTGGCCGGCCGTCCCTTCGAGACAAGGCCAGACAGCCCCGTCGTCGCAGACGGAAATGCGATTGGCCGGATATTGGGGTTCGAGGTTGACGTGCCTATCCCAGCAGCAGAAAGACCATGTCATATCCACCTCAATGTGACCTGCTTAACAGACACTAAGCCCTGTCGCCCTACGAACCCCCGCGGCGGTAGAAGACAGATTAGCGGGCGCTAGCGACATTCTTCCTGAAGAGACAACGTGGTAGCCATTCTGAGAACCGCAACGTGAGCAGGCCGCCCGCCCACGCCGAAGATAGCGTATGGTAAAGCTAAAAATATGGGGTTGGGATGGACTGAGACGGCAGCGAGCGCGGGGTCGATTGGCTGGATTGTGTTGGTTGAGTCAGTTGTCGGTAGTTGGGTGTTGCAATTGTTGCAGAGTTGACAAGGAAGAGGCGCCGAAGATGGGACAGAGGGCCCAGCAACTTGAGACGGAGCCCACCTGTTCCCAGACAGTTGCACACATACTTTTCGAAAGTTTATCACGAACCACGACGTGGTGAAGGAGCTCTCCGGCCGCCCTTCGCGAGTCATATTCTGCGCGAAAGGCTCGCGCAAGAGGCCTGACTTGGCGCGGGAAGCTCAGGCTCCCGGACGCAGGAGTTCGAACACCACCCACTCCAGGAGGTGATGCCCAACACAAATCGTTGACGAAGTGAAACGAATTCTACGGATCTCCCTGCTTGTCAAAGTCTCTCAACTGTGAGGAAGAGGCTCGCATTTCCTAGGAGATACCGTCTCCTCGGTGGATGAAGCACTGCCACCCAATGATCTGGAATGATTTGCGAATGGTCGGACGAACTAGTGCGTTTTGGTGGCCACACCAATCGCGTGTATGATCTTCGACAGGGAAAGCTTCCTACAAACCTAAATCAACCAAGCCACTCTGCTTGGCTGTCGTGGAGCCCAAAATCTCTAATTCTTATCTGTGTTGCCAAGTTGTTGTCAATCTGGTGATAGAGGAAATGGTCAGCTCACGAGGTATCCATATTGCTGAAACTGGTGACAAAAAAAACATCTCAAAGATTCTTACAATTCGAGTTCGACTCGGCGACTGCGCCTTCCGGTATTTCGGCATCGACACTTGGAACTATGCGTCTCAAATAACTCACGATATCAAGTTGCGCATGCGATGCTGGCAGATGTTCATATTTGCGATGCGATTGCATGAGCGTTGTAAAGACGAGACTCGACTTCAAGGGTTTAGTCATCTGTGAAGCGTTGTTGTGACTACAACTGCTCAGCATCAACGCCCTAGCTAATTCTACAGCCGTTTCGGCCTGGGCTTGTAGGCTCTGTACTTGTTCAACCCCCCTTGGCCATGGTAGCGCGTCGTGACATGAAGCGACCAGACGTCCATGCCGATTATCCATGCGATGCAGCCCTGAAGGAGTAGTTTCTGGTGTTCGTAGTCCTCCATAGTTTCTGTAGTGGGCATGTTCTCAGACAAGTCGATAAAGGTGCTGATAAGCTCCCGGGTCTCCGCCCCTAGTCGATCCATGGCTTCTTGTACTCCAATATCGAACTCGTTCATCATGATCCTGACACCATTATGGCTGTCCTCGCCCTTGGCCTGCTCTTTGTCGAAGCTGTACATGTCATTCTGGTTGATGATAATTCTGAAGCACATGTCCATGAGAGACTGAATCGCAGGCTCCTCCCAAGACTCGCGCCGCACCTCGCACTTGATCAGAAGAAATGCTATGCTCGGATACATGCCAATCGTTTTCTGACGCACGGTCATGTACTCATTCCGGCTGGGTAGTGCAGGCAGTCTGCGGCGAAGGCCCGCCTCCTCAACGACGCCGTCCAAGTAATCATCGAACAAGCCCCTGAAGAGTTGCCAAGACTCATTGGTACCTGTCGCAAGATATCTTTGGGCAACGTCTTTCGCCATCAGCTCCATGGATGACAGGTGGCCCGAGGACGTTGGCTTGTTGTGCACAGCACCCGAAAAGGAGAACGCGTCCTTGACTATCAAGCACTGCCTTCGGACTTCTTCTTCGTCCCCGGTATCCGTCGTCTCATCGATGACAAAGAACAGAAGCATCACTTGCGCGGCTAGAAGGCAGGAACCCTTGTCCATGCGCGCATAGTTGATGCAAGCTATCTCGGGGAAGCTGGCGGCGACGATCTTGTCGACGAAGTTTTCCGGAATTCCGGAGAAGGACCGCATCCATGTCTCGGCCTCATTCTTAACGCTGTCGGAATCTGGATGCAGCTCTACTTGCCAATGCCATCCTTTCTCGGCCGGCCAGCGGGCCAGAAAGTCGGGAATAGTGATCATGGTATCTATTCCCCTATTGTTGAATGTCATACCGGACCTTATCTTGTCGGTGTAAATTTGTGCCATGATGTAAAGTACCGAAATTGAGTATGAGGCTTCGCCGAAGAGAGGATGAATTCAAGTTGCACACAGTACTACAGTTCGTCCACGAATAACAGAGTCTACTCCTGATCTCATACTTATAGGCAACATCTATGGGTAAGTCTGGGAAATGGAACACATGCTCATTAGTTATGTGAAAGCTGTCAATGTTATCTGGTTTCACCGCTATACTCTTGAACCCTTGGAAACGATCCGCACCATGGGCCATGGCCAGCACTTGAACTGCACTCATGTAGCGCTAATTCTCGCGCAACCTTGGGCGTATTCCGAAGAAGGAAGTTGTCATGCATGGACTCAATGATTATTGAAGCGATGCGCCATAAAATGAATGTGCAGCGTTACATTGAGACGGCAATCGTGTCTTCATCAGCCTTCGTCCCGGCGCTAGTACCATGTCTTAGGATGTTTGTCGAGTTAAGTGTAATGATGGTGCTGCGAAGACAAGCATCAGTACGAGCAAGAGCTCCACTGATTATGCTGTTGGTACTTAGTCGGTTCTTCAGCGACTTGACCAATCTCAGGGTTTCCATCGGACAACTAAATCGATTCAAAAGAGACTTGATCCGCGTCGAAGAGGCCGGATTGGGCGTATCTCCGCCTACCATATCACGAAACGATCGGGGCGTCCCACCAACGCGCATGAAGAAACAGGGGTCGGTGACTAGTTCAATTCGACAGAGCTGCAACGCGTAATGTAGGGCGATAACGACGTTACTCCCAAGGCCGACGGATCGCCGACAAAGTACCCAATGAATGTACGTGGACAACCCTCGACAAGCCCTGACAACCTTTCAGGCCCCTCATAAGCCAAGCTACAAAATGGAAGCTTCAAACGTATTCAAGAGTGAGTAGTGTAGTGTTGGTACAAGATAGTCGGACTCTTTTAGTTGGGAAATAGTTTATGTGAAGGTAGCTAATGGCGGTATAAGAGATACTCAAATCAGTACAAGAGATACTAAAATCAGTACAAGAGATACTAAAATCAGTAACTAATCACGTACCTTTACGAAGGCATTCGCCATAGCTGATTGACATTGTGACCGATGATGGGGCATTCCCAAGTAAGAGAAGGGTGCAGAAGTATCAACAGCTTTCGTGAGGAAATACTAACCTACGTGTTGAAAAGAACGTGGTTCACTGTTCCATAAATATGAAATAGACAACTGGAGTACTACACCTACATCTCTATTCACCATGTCACCATTAGGTTGATTGATTGTCACAAGCCTGCCTCCGCATCTCAAAATACACCTCCGAGCGCAAAGCTCTCTTCAGTCTTACGCAATATTTGAGACCGTTCGTACCGGAACTTTGCCACCTCATTGCGATTCTAGTTCTGCACCTTCGGCAATCTTTCTGAATGTACTTGCCTTCCGCCTACTTTGGACTGGCCGTCTGACGAGAGCAACTCAACATCACGATGACTTACCTTTCGTTGTGGTTGGGGGCAATACGATGACCGTGGCCGAGCCACGAAGTTACGTGGCATGATAGATAACTCGAACAATCTGTACCTAGTTACTTAGAAATGTGTAAGCCGGAGTTGTCGGAATCGCCACAGAGGGAGCTTGCTGTGGTTGCACAACATACGCTCACCACACCGCCAAGGCCTCTACCAACCACAGAACAGTTTTTTCATTTCCTGATTATCAGCGGAAAATCCACTTGCCGAAGGCTACGTCTAAATGATGTCTCCTTTCCTGTGGCAATTGCTTGAATTGTGCCATGAAATGTGCGGCTAAGCCCCGGTGACAGACCCCGTGACTGTCGCTGAGAGCCTCGCCAATGGCCTAGGTCACCCACAAAAGCTCTACCGTAGTACCGTACTGAATAGGTGGTTAGTCTGCCTTGCTGCCCAACAAATTCTCAACGTTTTGCAGTAGTCATATTCAAAGGCTTACGATTTGACATTTAAGTCAACCCATACACCCTTGCCGCTTCTTCCAATTTTTCTCACTGCATTCACCAAGAAAAACAAAAACAGTCCACTAATCCTTCTTTCAGAGTTTCCCACCTTGGCAAATTTGTTTCTAAGAACTAAAGGTTTGCCCAGCACGTTTCTCTTGTGCGACTCCGTTGCCAGCGTAGATACAGATGACACACATACTCACGCAAAGACAGGCTTCAAATGACAACTTTCAAATAATCAACATACCGCGCGATTCCGGAAGTACCCCATACGACAGAACCAAACCAAACGCTATGGGTTTTCGTCTCAAGCTAGCAGAAATTCTCGGATCCGAGACTCTGAAGAGTATGCACGACCAGGATCCTTCTGAGATCTTAGACAAAGTCGGCGAAGCTATAACGATGTTCATTTTCTCGTAAAATGGAAACAGTGTTCGGAGGCGTTGGAACACGTTAGGCATGGTCAACGTTCGTTAGGGAAGATGCGCTTTATTATAAATGGCTGATGGTGATGCACATGAAGGGGGGCCACGTGTAAGAGCTAGTACAATCAGAGGATGGAGTTAGCGTCAGTCTTTACCACATCAATCATTTTCAAACGACCTCGATTACTTTGACTTCTACACAACCATATCTGATGTTCATAGAGTTAGGGAGTAGGCTGCTCAAGACTTTATCTAGCCTCGGCTTGAAATGAGTCAGTGGACATTATCCCTAGTCACTTAGGACCACCACACTCAACCGGCTCGGCCCGTCCCCCACAGACCCCGTTTCCGGGTGGAAATCCCGGACGAATCTTTGCTTCATGCATGATCACTCTAGTCAGCTGAATCAGCCTGGCTTCAGTACCTTGGTTATTCACTCGTAGATAAGTTACCATCCTGCAGCCCTCGTCTGATCCAGTATACGTCTGTTTGACCTGTCAAATCTGTCTCACTCAATCCATGCAAGAACTAACTTTGTATTAACTCTCGCACTACAGAAATTTTCACATGCATCTTTTAGAATCGAAATTGACTTGATAATATGTATTTCGCTATTCTGCTCATACAGGCGATCTACCCTATCCAATCGTCTAGTCGGAGTCATCGCCGAGCTGCTCGTCCTCACCGCCCGTGGCACCAGCAAAGGCCGCCGTCGCCTTGCCGAAAGCAGCGGCACGTCTCTTCTCCAGGGCCTCAGCCTCGCCCTTGATGTCGGCCGGAGCCTTGGAAACCATGACCTGAGACAGCTCCTTGCTGGCCACCTCCGTCTTCTCGACGTTCTTCTTCACCAAGCCACCAACCTTGAGCTTGTCAAACTGGGCCTGATTGGCGACCATGGAGTTCAGTTGGGTCTCGGTTAGATCCACGACGGTGCTCATCTGGTTGAGGAGCTTCTTGGCCTCATCGTCGGTAGGGTTGAAGCTCTATTCAGATGTAAGGAGCGCGTCTCACAGAGTGGGGTAAGGTTCAATGGGGACTTACTCCGTAGTCCTTAATGCCTTTCTTGATAGTGTTGCAAATCGAGTTGGACTTGGTGCCCAGCTTGATGGCATCCTTATAGTTCAAGTCGGCGCCCTTTGCGATGATCTTGTTGGACTTCGTGACCTTGCGCTCAATGTCGCTCAAGCTCTTGGAGATATCGGCGAAAGACATGATGGAATGGTGTGGTATTTGGTGTGTGTGATTGGTTGAATAGTGTTTAACTCGATGTTATTGTGTAGATTGCGTGATGATGATGATCTACATTTCTAATTAACTGTGGTGTTGAAGCCCCTTTTATCATTCGAGAAAACAAAACATCGTGATTCACATGCTATCTGATGCCTCGGATGACTTACACCACTTGGCCGCCAAACACAAAGCTGTCCCCTAGAGCATGAACGACCCAAGTCTGGGGTAGCCCTGAGCTATGACGTGTTCCCAGAGCCGCAGCTTCAGGCGCCCGGCACTTCGCGGAGCTGAGGCCAGGGTCCGGCCACGAAACATGAAACAATGCGGAGGCCGCCCAGCGATCCTCCACAGCAAATCGTCCGCAGAGCAGCCTCCACTGCCTGGGTGCTGGTGCTCAAAGGGGTCCAGCCCTTCGGTTTCCGAAAGAAAAGCCAATTCGAGATGGGACCCGAAAAACAGGTTACGTGCCAATGATCACCCAGAGCAGCTTCGAGAATAGAGACAACCTTCCCGAACATAATCATGCACAACAACTGTAATGTGCATTTCTGACAGGGAAGACGCAGGGCATGGATTCGCCGACCACTCGGCCGGCGGTCCATATGCATCGGTGCCATTGCGCACGATCGCATCATTAGTTGTTTACAGTTATTGGAAATGATCCCCATACAAAGTGTTACCCCGCTAATGCTGGGGAAGCTGAAAGAGAGAAACCCTCCTTCCCTGGCAAATGCCTAGCATTGTTTGTTTTGGCGGGCATTGTTGAGCTACTGCTCTTGCTCGGATAGTTTCCTTGGCTGGGGCGGGGCGGATACGTTTCTTCTCTGTAACCACGGTTTTACTGCCTCGGCCTGGCGGTGCTGCTTCACGTGGCTGCGCAACACCAGCCTCAACAATTCGCATTCGCACTTAAACATGTTTACCGACGGTGAGTTGATCTATTCTTAAACAGAAATCCAAATTCCGAATCGAACAACACAGCAACACATATAACAGGAATCCTTGAGTTTTAGCATTATGCCATTGCCCCACTCGTGCATCATCTGCCCGGTAGTTCAGCTGTTCCCAGAAAGGAAATTCAACTTTGCCCGTCAGCCCCGCTGTTGCTCGGAAGCAACTGTTTTGATTTGGGAGATCAACAACGAACAATTTGGATAGAAAGCCACCAATTTCAGGCCCGTAGACAAGTAGTTTCTGGATGCTGATTTCATCTTTACGTCTCTATAGATTCTGATCATTAAGGGAATGTATTGAAGATATCTGGAATCTTAAGATAATCGCAAGTCATGGTGGAGACTACGTTGGAAGTCAGAGTGTTGAAAACAATTATGATCAGAGTGATTGAAGAAACTCCTTCAAATGCGATAGTATAACGGTTTGATCGTTATCATCAACGATCAAAATGTTTCTAGCTTGCGAGCCCAGTTGGATTGTTCTGGTGGAGCCCAAGATGGTCAATAGGCCATAGAGAATTGTTGTCAACAACGTTGTGTACATTGTAACAATTGCTTTACATGAATGTCAACTCAGCTAGACAACCAACTAGTTGATGACTCAAAAGATGAAATTGTTGAATTCTGGGGCACCATGCTGGTTAGGGCGACATGGACTCAACTACTGAGACTTTGCCCTAAGATACGCAAGACATAGCGACCAGCACACCTTCATCTAAACTCTCTAAGTCGTCTCTTGAGTCTTTTGAGCATATTATGGTTCCACTGTTGCACTTGCAGGCAACTTTGCACCACTCACTATTGGCAAGAGAAAGAAAACTACCCAGCAAAGTCAACCGCGCCTTGTTGTCAGTTTATTCAAGATAGTTGACTATTTCTGCGAGACCGTGAGATTCCTTTACACAAATTGTTCTGTTGACGATGGCAATCATATTGGTGATGCTGTTGTTCATCGTCACTCATTCCTACTGGATGCTTCAATATGCTCGTTGTGTACATAGTTTCTTCTGCGCAACTCAGTCATTCTAGAGACCAGCATTGGCCTGCGAAACAAAAGGCAAAACGCCAATTGCTCTGGAACTTTTCGGAACCATCGCAAGGTCCAACTGCCTCCGTCTTGTTCCGGGCTACGGCGACTTCCGCAGGGACTTCCGTTTTGGTGCATGCGATGCGAGAGTTCAAGCGGTGGGGCGATGTTCGGCAGTGACCCGCCGGATCCCGGAGATCGGAAGAGCACATGTCAGCCACGGGGGCGGTGCAAGGCACCGAGCAAATCGGCCGAGGTGGTCGGATCTCGCATTATCTTACGTGAGAATCTACGGACGAATTGTGCTGTACCATTCTGCAGGTGTATGATCATGCTATATATCTGCGAGAAGATATGATCTGACGTATGTCTAGCTTTATGGGTGGGATTGGATTCTCATATATCGCTTCGAATCGCTCAGTTTTCACCACAAAATAAGAACACACTGCAAGAGGTGACGCCTGACGCAAGAAGGTAACTTCAACCAATTAGTAGTGATCTCTGTGATTGATGAACACTCGACTAACCAGATCCTCTCTGTCTGAAGGCTTAGTAGTTGGATTGGTGAGATGAGTCTGAGCCCACTCAGTCAACGGCAAGCGACGAGTGATCACTACCTTGGAACCGACGAAATACAACGTACGTCTACTGCGGCTCAAGATTTGGTTTCCTAAAGTTCTAGCGATACCCTCTCCTCTACGACGATGCCGGTGACCGCTCCTAGAGACATAATCCTCAGCTGGACTTCATTCAATCTGATCCTGCCGTCATGCATTCTTGCAGCCAACTCCGCTGCATTAGACGACCGGTTGGTCAGCGAGCTCCAAGACTGAAATCAGATCAGATCATTTGCCAAGACAAGAGGCTATTCAAATGCGCGGTTGTCTTTTGTTCTTGAAGGAAGCCTTCCGGGAGGCGAGCTGACGCAGGTTTGCCGCATCAGGTGTGTCATCAAGGCACTAAGACATGAATAAGCTCACTCACGTATTAGGAAGTTCGTATGCCTTGATGATGAAAGTCTCATCAAGGTGTTCATAATGAAGCAGTTGGCTCGACGTCGGCCTTCCGGAAGGAGCACTTCCAACACTAGGCAGCAGTGATCCGCTCTCATTGCATATGTGGGAATTCGCTGAGTTCACCATGACAAAATCGCCGCCGCCGATTGTGGCCACTGATCAACGCTCGGTAAGGAGAGGAAGGGCAGTGGCCGCTGAATCACGACAGTCCCCTAAGACACCCGATCAGAGTACACAATCATCGGTGACACGTTACAACACACCACGCTTATCCAGGTACAAGACAACTCAGCCGAAGGAACACATCAAATCCTTCAATCATCAGTCTTGTTGGACCCGAATAGGCAAGTGAATGTAACCCGGGCGTAAGCCGGACAATCGCAAAAGGCATCAACGATTACAGAACCAACAAGGCAAGGCGGGCAGCCGCCGTTACCGTGTGGCAACCTGACAAACTTGACATGTCTCTGATCAACACCAAACATTATCAAAACCGAGCCTCCTATTCGTCCGAACCCCATTCCACGAGGCCAACGCCACCTCATTGCCAAAAGGGCAAAAAAACAAGCTTCCAGCTCCCCGCAAATTGTCACCGAACTGTTCTGGCGTCGGTACGATTTCCAACCGAGGACAGGGTCCCCGCCTGCATCATGCATTGAGACTCCAGATACCCAAGATTACGGAAGCAAGACGGGGGGCCGGGAACCGTCGAGGTGGTGTCGAGGTAGCCACAGCTCGTATCTCTGGGACCGTTCCGTCTCCATCCAGACTTCAGCAGGCCAATTAGGCGGACGTTCTTTATCGATAGACACAGGTCGTGGTTCCGAAATATCCATGATTCTGCACCATCTTCTCTGCAGCTGTTCCGCGGCAGGGCTAGCCCGCATGGCTGGAAGGGATGTCACTCTGGTCCAAGGCGCAGCGCTGAAGCTGCACCGGGCTGGATCCCGCCAGGCTCGCCCACCCCGCGATCATCGGTGATGCTGGGAGCAAGTCCTCGGAGACCGGATATCATGGATGGGGCGACATCAAAGCCGTTCTCCATCTCAGCTGCCATTTTTGTAAGGATTATTGGAGAACATGACTGTCCAGCTCCCGGGGCCCCCATGAGTGATCTTTCTGCAATGTAACTCGCTTGCAAAGTTGCGGAAAGTTGGATTATCCCACGCGGAATAGCGGCAGGTCGCCTGAACAAGCTGATCTGGTCCAATTTACCCATGGGCCGTTACTCGGGACACGCACGCTGTACGGTGTGTGCAGGCGCGACACCGTGCTCGACGCCGTTCCAGCCGGTCCAGCGGGGACCTGGGGAAATGACAGGAGATTTACGTACAAGAATCCGTTTTTTCGAAATGGCATCGATAACCTTAAATCTCAACACTGGGGAACATACCCAGCCTGTTGGTGATGCAGGCTGTCTACAGTTGTCATTAGACACAGCTTGCTCAAAAGACCAGGTCCTTGGTCGGAGGCGTTCAATGGTCTCACTGCGACGAGAAAGATGCCGAGGTTGACGCCCGAGTCAGTGGCAACATGATTTGCTGGGCCGTCGGCAGGCAAAAGTGAATTACATCTTCCATTCTCACCAGCAAACACAACTAGCGGCATGTTTGCGTGTGTTTGGCCTTCGCCATCGCCAACAATCACGCCAGGGACCTTTTGATTGCATGGAAGGCCGATGCACCCAACAGGAAGTTCCAATCGAAAGCGTCGGACGAACCATCCCTCTCCAGCAGCTCGGGTCCAGCTCGCAGGCATGATCCAGTCAAACCAGTCAAGCAGGGCGCGGCTATCAGCTTAGAGGGACGTTTGTTCATGTCTGCAAGAGGGCAAAAGGGCGCAGATTGGGTCTCTGATCCTCTTTGCGGAGGAAGCGAAGGAACTTTTTGAATCGGTTGGTCGGTCTTGTGTCATTAACCTGACAGCCGCGATGACATTCCACCGAGCTGATTGGTGTGTCTCCCTCCGTGGATTCTCGAGGGTGGCTCTTCTGCCGTCCCTTCCGACTTCCTTCCTGAACGGTCGACCAGACGTCCCTGTCTTGCGGTCTCTGAGTGGCCGTCGTCTCGCGTGCCCTTGCAGGGGTTCGTTCGGATGATTAACTGCAAAAAGTCTTGGCCTCCTGGGAGGGAACCAGGCTAGACAGGGAGCTCCCTGGTTCCCCATAGTTCCCAAGGTCCCTTTGCACGCGGCAGATCCACTCGTGCGTCCCTTTGCATGACTTTTTGTTCGGGGAGTGGCGACGGCAGCTAGACTCGCCGTCCAATTGGGGGCGCCAACGGCCATTCCCCGATTTCCTCCCCTCCTCCCCCTCGGCCGTTGACCGTATCGCGGGCGTTGCCCACCTGTTTATCCCCCGACCTTGGTGTTCTTGGCCACCCGTCTTGGGTATTGCTTAACTGTGTTGGTCTGCTGCTTGGTGCTTCTTGGCCGCCATCCCGTGCCGGTTCGTCCTCCGAATTGTCTGCCTCTCCAGCTTGGCGCCCAGCCCCCTTGGCGATCGATCTAGCAGGCGGCTCTCGTTGGCTGAACGGCGTAGTCATTTCGTAATGTTCCTCTGTTGACCTCCGCCGACGTCCGCCGGAATGAGCTGATGGCGATGGGAATTCCGTTCCTGGAGGAGCGACAACGGAGGGCGCCGGCGGGCGGTTGTGGCAGCGGGATGGATCATTTACGCTCATGGTTCCCGACCAACCGCTCCGCCCTTAGAGCGCCACATACCTGCCACTTCTATAGTCGACATAGCCTATCAAAACGGGGTGTTGGTCATGTCATTTCCAGAGCCGAAGGATACCTAGTGGCACTGTGCTCGAGTCGCACCAGACATCGTGCCTCTCATAATATCGTCCAGTCAGCGCAAGCATCCCCCCATGATCCATCCCTATCAGCGGGTGGAGAAACGCGGAAGCAAAAGTCCACCCCCAGAGCACCACCCTCCCACATACCATGCGGCCTGTCTCCAGCAAGTCGGTCGTTCGCGGTTGTCTCGAACGCGGGACTAGAGGCATCTAGCTCTGCAGCGTGGGTGGTGCGCTGCCTCCTCATGCCGGTGTATCCTATCAATCGACATGTTTGTCTCCTCTTTCGGCACGCCCAAGGTCCAAAGTCACCGTTTTCCATCCACCCACCGCCCACCCTCCTTCTAGACGGTGGCGACGAAGCATGTCCATCTGTCCATCTGTGGGAGATAGCGAGCCAGGGGACCTTTTGCGACGAACGATTGGCACAAGCTGGGGGCGATTTCGTTAATCGGGCACGTCAGTGCGCCTGTCAAGGTAAGGTAGTGTAGTCAAGCCAACCCAGTTACCCAACCGAACACCCGCGCTGCGTTGCGCCCAGTTGAATCAAGCTTCCGGGCGCATTTGGCCGCAATATCTAGCCATTTCGTATCGGTCGATGCTCCGCCAGGGGTTGGCCCGCTTCGCAGTGCGACTCCATTAGGCAGGTCAGTATCTCGGCCCACCGACCGCCGATATGGGAGGTCGACAACGGGGTGTGGTGGTGGTGGTGGTGGGAAGGGCAAGGCGAGGCGACCGTAGATGAGCTGCGCATCTAAATACAACTCGACGCGCCGCCCTCGTCGAAGGACGTCTCTTGCTCTTGGCTCTCCAGTTGTCACGGCCAACAACCTCAACCCTCTCCCCCCTTTGAGTTTCTGTCTCTAAGAACTCAGGGCGAAACTCAAGAAACCCACCACCACAACACCAAGCCCAACAGTGAGAGAAACGACAATGGGTTTCAGCAAGTGGCGCGGCAAGGTGTCGGAGCGGCCCATCGTGGTCGACGCCGTCGCGACCGGTGTCGACGTCGAGGTCAACCCCGACGCGGAGCTCAAGAAGTTCAAGAAGATCCACAAGTGGGATCCGTTTTTGGACATTGACAAGCTCGACGTCGCCGAGGAGGCCTTGGCAACCGGCGACTACGAGAAGGAGAAGGCCGTCGAGGAGGCTCTCCACGAGGACTCTCCCTACCCCGAGGTCCGGTCTTCGGTATGCTTCATCTCTAGAAATAACCAAATCGTGAGCTATGAGACTGACTGGCGCAGGTCCAACCCTTCGACGACCCCGATCTGCCCATCAACACGATCCGCGCGTGGGTGATTGGCGCCATCATGTGCACCATCATCGCCGCCTGCAACATTCTCCTCGGCCTCCGTCGCTCCCCCATCATCATCACACAGACCGTTGTGCAATTGATCAGTTACCCCGCGGGTGTCTACTGGGCCAAGGTCTTCCCCGACAAGACATGGCACGTTGCCGGTATTCCTCTCCAGCTCAACCCCGGTCCCTTCAACATGAAGGAGCACACCGTCATCACCATGATGACCGCCGCCGGTGCCACCGCCAGTTACGCCATCGATATTCTCCTCGCCCAGGAGATCTTCTACAAGCAGTTCTTCGGCTGGGGCTTCCAGATCCTGCTCATCATCTCGACCCAGGCCATGGGTCTGGGTATCGCCGGTATCCTGCGCCGCTACCTCGTCTGGCCCGCCGCCATGGTCTGGCCCGCGACGCTCGTCACGACCACCGTCATGAACTCCCTCCACGACCACTCGTCCTCGGACCCAGCCCTTACCAACGGCTGGAGGATTGGCCGCTACAAGTTCTTCCTCATTGTGGCTGCCAGTACTTTCGTCTACGAGTGGATTCCCGAGGTGTTTGCCCAGTTCCTCCAGATCTTCACCTTTGTCTGCTGGATCGCCCCCAACAACGTCGTCGTCAACCAGGTCTTTGGTGGCCAGACCGGTCTCGGTCTCATCCCCATCTCCTTCGACTGGAGCACCATTTCCGGTTTCCTGCTGTCTCCCCTGCAGACTCCTGCCTTCGCCATTGCCAACGTCGGTATCGGTATCATCATCATGATGCTCGGCTGCATTGGCCTTGCCTGGGGCGGTCCTGAGTTCTACCGCTACCTCCCCATCAGCGCCAACTCCAACTTTGACCACTTCGCCCAGACTTACAACACCAGTCTCATTCTCACCCCTGACTTCACCTTCAACGAGACCGCCTACAAGGAGTACTCCCCTCTCATTCTCGGTCCTGCCTTCTCCCTCAGCTACGGCATGGGTTTCGCCGGCCTGGTCTCCACCCTCACCCACGTCGCCCTCTTCTACGGCAGCGACATCATCGCCCGCACCCGCTCCGCCAAAAACGAGGAGGCCGACGTCCACCTTAAGCTTATGCGCAAGTACAAGGAGGCTCCCGAGTGGTGGTTTATGGCCATGTTCGCCGTCAGCTTCGCCTTCGGCATGATTGCGTGCCAGGTCTGGAACACCCACCTGACCTGGTGGGCGTACATCATCTGCATTCTCATCGGCGCCTTCTTCATCCTGCCCGTCGGCATCATCCAGGCCGTCACCAACCAGCAGACCGGTCTCAACGTCGTTACCGAGATGATTGTCGGTTACATGACCCCCGGCCGCCCCGTCGCGATGATGCTGTTCAAGTCCTGGGGTTACATGCTGTGCTACAACGGTCTGCAGTACGTGTCTGACATGAAGGTCGGCCACTACATGAAGATTCCCCCCCGCACCATGTTCGCCGCCCAGTCCTTCGCTGTCGTCTGGCTGTCTCTTGTTCAAATCGCCTCCTACAACTTCCTCCGTGGCAACATCGAGGGTGTCTGCACCTCCACCCAGGCCCAGGGTCTCACCTGCCCCAACGCCCGCACTTTCTACAACGCCAGTGTCATCTGGGGTGTCATCGGCCCCAAGCGCATGTTCGGTGCCGGCCAGCTGTACTCCTGGGTCAACTGGTTCTGGCTCATCGGCTTCGTCTGCCCCGTCGTCCAGTACTTCATTGCCCGCCGCTACCCCCGCAGCATCATGCGCTACGTCTTCTTCCCCGCCATCTTCGGTGCCGCCGGTATGATCCCTCCCGCTACCACCTGGTGGTTGGGACAGTGGGTCATTGTCGGTCTCATCTTCAACTGGTGGATCCGTGGCCGCTTCTTTGGCTGGTGGAGTAAGTCTTATTCTTTTCTCGCTTTCTGGCTCCTTTGGCTAACTCGGCTCAGCTCGCTACAACTATGCCCTCTCCGGTGCCCTCGATATCGGTACCGCCCTTTGCATCGTCATCTCTGGCCTTGCTCTGGGTCTGTCAAACACCGAGTTCCCTGACTGGTGGGGCAACTCTGTGCCGTTTAACAACCTGGATTCCGACGGCGCTGCCGTCACGAAGATTCTTCCTGACGATGGCTCCTTCATCGGACCTTCTTCGTGGTAAACCAGCGAGACGGTATCGCAGTCGGATTAGAAGAGCAACGTTCAACGTATATAATTACTGGTGATGACAGGTACAGGATATCATCATTGCGAACCATAATGTCCTTGTAGCGTAATTCAATCTTTATGATCAATATGCCGCTTCCCGTGGATGCTTGAGTCAGACCGGCACACTAGCCCGAAAATACGGCCCCACATCACGGGCAGTCTAAAGACCCTACCCGGAGGGGATCGGCTTAATTTCTCGTGATTGGAGAAGATTGTCAGACGAGTGTATGTAGTTGACGGCTTGCTTAGCGCAGAATGCTAACATCGAGTTCTTGTCATTGGGAGAGGCGTTGCAATTGTTTCGTTTCTACACCTACTCGCCCAAGACCATCGTTCTCCCAAATCCCATACCATAAATTGATTGTATCAACCAGACGCCCCTTGCTCCATCCAAGGCCGTTCCCATTATTTACACCAAGTGACCCCAAATCCAGCTTGCCTCATATCTTCGTCACCTTAGCGGATCGTCAATCGCAGGCGCCGTAGTCGTCGAGCTCGGTGCCTCCGTCGTAGGCGTCTTCCCTCCACCAACGCAACCCTGATCTTCTTTCAGACCTCCGTAGAAGCTCTCGCGGTACGCCGCGTCCATGTACTTCTGAAAGTTGGCATCAATAAACGGCACCTCCGTATGCTCGTACTTCACATCCCCCAACGCCTTCTGCGCCGCCGCTGGCAACGAGTCCCAGCCCACCAGCGTGCGCCCAAACGCCTTGGACGCGTCACCGTTACCGAACGGGGTGATTGCATTATCATGTATCTGCATCCGCGGCCGCGTGGGCGTGTCGAGCCCGACGCCCGACGCCTCGTAGGTCGTCACCCCCGCGCTGGCCGTCTGCCACGTCGCGTGGTCCGCCGTGAAGGAGAGCCCGACGGGCCACACGGACGTGACGTCCTCGGCGTCGCAGCCCCAGCGGTTGATCCAGACGACGATGCTGGCCCAGTAGTGCCGGTGGCCCTCGTCGTTGCCCTTGCCCCAGCGCACTTTGGGGACGTAGTAGCTGTACATGATGCCGGTACGGTCCTGGCTGGTCCCGCGGCGGGCGTAGACCTGGCCGTTGCCGCCTTTGTCGCAGCCGCTTCGTCCGCCGCCGGTTGGCTTTAGGCCGGCGCTAGGTGGGGATGTTAGTCGGTGGTGACCGGGATGATGCGATGGGGAGTATACGAGAGGGTTCTGCTTACCCGAGACTTCCACTGGCGTCGACCGCGGGATAGATGTCGCATCCTCCTGAGATGTAGAGACTGGGGTTGAATCGAAGTTCGAGTTGGCCTTCCAGGCCGGGGGAGGCGTTCTGGGTGAGGGCTGGGACTTTGTCATGACCCAACCATTGATGTCCCCCAGGATCATCGCCCGCTCGCGGTAGGAGATGGGACGATGCGCCGTTTGAAAAAATGATGCAATAGCTCAGAAGGAGTGGAAGGTTGAAAGAGAGCATAGTGTCCAATGGCATAAAGAGTGACCACTGAGACTGAGAAATCAAAACATGTAAAGAGAAACTGGGGCGCAAAGAAGGAAAACATTCGACTGGTAAGTGGTCATTGGGGGCCTTTTGAGAACAGGTTAGTTATGAGAAGGCAACTAGGTGGCCGATTCTACAGCCTGGCCGGTTGTCTTTTGCCGATCAAGATCGAATCAGAGCGGTATTACCGAAGATGTAGCCTTCCACATGGCCACGGTTGTACGACGGAGCCTTTTCTCCTTAATAAAGCCAAATTTTGGCAGCCTTATTAGGCGAAGCCGGATGATTCAGTACAGTCACTGGAGATTTGCTACACTCCATACCTTACCAGCTCTAAAAGAAATGAACCCACCAAATCAAGTAGAGACCAGGGCGGAAGACTCAATTCGTCACAATAACCCTAGACGCTCGTAGGCACTTATAGGACCGGTATCCCACTTAGAACTATTCAGGGATCATGTTGTATACACTTGATAACGAGGCCAATAAGCTATTACCGCTGCACCTCGGATTCGGGTGGAGATTCGGCTCGCATAAACGTAACATCACTGCCTTGCAAGAGTCTGGCCGAACTTAGAAATATTGTCCCGATTGTAAGAAAAGCGGCTGCAAACCTTAATTGTTAATAGATCGGGCCTTGAGTCGTCTGATCGCTGCGGACAGGTTGCAGGCCACCCCCCAGCTCAAAACACTGCCAAGCTTCCCCCAAATGATTAGTTCGGCAAGTTCGACGCGTCAAGAAGTATTCCGCACATTTTGCACTGCCAACGTGAACCCTTACCCTCGGGCGCATCCGTTGTCATTTTCAACGAGACAGATTGGCCATACGCAAATAACTCAAATGAAGGATGGCTGGTCTGGTCATCATGTCGGTAATTCCGTGCTCATTGTTGAATACACTGCATCAAGAACTCATGAGAGATGCCGGTGGGCAGACAGATTTTGGCTGTTGGTGACAGGATAGGTTGCTAAAATAGGGAAATAGAGAAGAGAAAAAAAAAGAAAGATTATGACTTAAGTACGCCCCTCAATGATGATCATTTTGGACTTTCCAACTGAACTTGATCATTCGGCGCTGAAGCCCTCGTCGAGCCCCTCTCGCACCTAATTCTTACTCAACTATACACTCTTTCAGAACACCAACACTCTTTCACAATGAATCTTCTCCACCTCTTCCTCGCCTTCCTCACCTTCCTATCCATCACCTCCGGTGTTGTGATAGAAGAACCCCCCGAGGATGCGCTCGAAGAGATGGGCTACGGCGTCGACAACGCCGGCACCGAGTGGAAAGTCCGCCGCAACGGCATGGTCGTCGACAAATTCACAATCGACACCTTCCTGCGCCAAATCACCATCAAAGACGCCTGGAACGAGCTCGACACGAAGCCGCGCCTGAAGATGCGCGAGATCATGGCCCTGGTCTGGGCGCGCGCGGGGATGCCGCTGAGCCAGCTGTCGGCGGTACGTGTCGAGCGCATCGACAACGACGAGACGAAGGACGCCATCGCTGCGGCGCGCCTGAAGACGGGGTCCAAGGTGACGGAGGATATGATCGTCACGCCCGGGGAGAAGGGCTGGGCAGAGCTGACGGATTCGCCGTTCTATCTGTCGGTGGCCAAGTTGTGCCAGGAGAAGCCGGAGTTGAGGGGGAAGGGGGTTGAGTCGATGAGTGTGCCGGCGGGAACTGAGGGGAGACTTGATAGGATGCTGATAAATATTGATTAACCATCATTCGGATTGACTCACAATCGGTATGCCGTTGCATCTTGAGAATAACTTGAAAGTTACCAAGCGGTGGGGATGGATGCATGTATTGACGCTATTACTACACGAACTCTGAAGGCTAGAAACGGGCAGCAGGACACATTCCAACCGTGCGGACAACATGAGCGAGCGCTCCCTGCCAAAATAACAAACCAACAGACATAAAGACCATTGCAAGTGAGTGGGATCTGGCATCCGCACAAAACTGAAACGGCCCGGTGGCTTGTATGATATGGCTGACGAGACGTATTGCCATCTACTCTGTGAACGGTGGGGGTCAGTGATCTTATCTTATCAGCACCACGCACACCCACCGCCAGCCACCCTCAGGTCCAAAAAGCCAGCTCTTCTCCAACGCAAAACCTTTTCGTTACAACCCTTCTAGGGGAGGGCAAAAAGGGATGATCAGTGGGAGGCTTGAACTCCCGGCCTTGGCATTACTAAACATGTCAGATGACATATTAGTACCACGCTCTAACCAACTGAGCTAACCGACCTGTTAGTTGATGATCCGCTTCGGGAAAATGCCGCACATGGACCCAGCGGTGGAGTTGCGAGTCGTGAACGCAACAGAAACGGAGCAGAGACGATGCTGATAGGTGGGTACAACCAGAGAAAACACTTGAACACGGACTATTTAACAGAGTCTAAAGCCTTCGCACACTTCGGACGAATGCGTTGTCTAGACTGGGACTTTTCCGCCTCGTCTCGTGTTTGGCGATCCTAGTGGAACGCTTTAAGCTTTGCATTACGGTTGTCTTTTCAGCTGGCATCGTCCTTTCACAATTTTCCCGTCATCAGACGAAATGAGGGATGGCGTTTCTTCGGGAAGTCTCCATGATACCAGACAACATCTTTATCGTCTCGATAAGAGTTTTTGAGAGACTATCAGCTTCTCCTAAATCTCAGTGGGCATGGGCTTGGAGACTCTGGTCTTGTGGATGTGATATCCGGGATCTATGCTAGGACGCTTACCAACTCCACATCAGAAGCGCCTCTAAACACAAGGGCTTAGCGCAACATCTGTTTCAATCTCGCAACTTCTCTTCGTCATCATTGAACCACCCAACCGCGGCAATTCTAGAACCAGCGGGCGGATCACGCCAACTCTATTCACGATAGGATTTGTTTGAGATGACTGGTCAAACGATTAGTGACAGCAAGCGGTTACTAAATACAAACAGAGTTGCTCCTCGGGCGTTTCCCCTCCCCGAAACTCTCTCAGCTGGCGAAGGCCATATCCCGGTGAACTCTAATGTCTATAGCCCCCAAGCGATGGTGATGGCCCAGGTGGGATTTGGAGTTGGGCTCCAAGTCGAGTTTAGTCAGCCGAATGTGTTGCTCCAGATTCCGGCCCCCTCACCTCTCCCCCGGTCGTCCCCCCGGAAATCTCTCCTGAGTCCATGTCGTGGCCCCATTCACCCAGTCCACTATTCAATCCCAGGCATTAGCGGCGGTGTTCCAGGCCTTTCACTCGACTCCATTTTCACACACTCTCTGCCGGTCTCTCGTGATCATTGTCACTGGCCTCTAAGCTCACAAGTCGAAAGCCGCCGGTGTCCCGCTACGCCCGCCGCAATGCCGCGCCGGCGAGATCCAACAAAGCAGGTCTCTCGCCGGAGCCACCGCGGCTGCCACCGCTGCCGGCTGCACAAGATCCGCTGCGACGAGGCAAAACCTCACTGTGGGCCGTGTACCTCCCGTGGCTATCCCGACTGCGTGTACGCGCAGATCCTCAAGTGGGAGACGGACTACGTTGGCCGCGCCTTTGGGCGAGCCGGCGTGTGGTCCAAGTCTGGAGCCGCCAGCGGCGCTGCCAAGAAGAAACCCGGCGCAACAACGCCGCCGACCGCGCCGGACCCTTCGTACTGGAGCCTACCCACCCGCGTCCACTCCTTCGGCTTTCTCAACACCTTTATCACAGATTTCGAGGGCGAGGAGTCCTCGTCGTCGTCCAGTGACGACAGCTCCAACGACGACCGCAAAAACACGGCGCTCACGCTCAGGCGCAACATCAGCCATCTCACGCGGCCCGTGACTTACATCAAGCTTGACAGCAGGGCAGAGTCGCATTTACTATCGTACTACCTCGATCGCATCTGCCCGATGACGGTGCCGTGCGCCAAAAACGAGTCACCCTTTTCGGCCCTCATTTTTCCCTTTGCCGTCTCATCCGCCTCCCCTGCTCTCATGCACGCCCTCCTCGGCCTCGCAGCATCACACCGCGCGAGGTCAGACGCCAGCTTCCAGCCGGTGGCCCTCAGCTACTCCGCCAAGGTCATCCGCTCGCTCCGCCTGACGCTGGACAGCAAATCTTCAATCGACATCGCCGCAAACTCGGAGATCCTCGTGTTGATGATGCTGTTGTGCCAGCTGGAAATCATCGCCGAGTGCGACAAGCGCTGGGTCACCCACCTACGCGGCGCGCGCGATCTCATCCGGTTCCGGCGCCAAGGCCTGTCCTCCGACGCCGCCCGCGTGGCGGCGCGGCAGCAGAGCCCGTGGGAGCAGATCATAAAGTTCACGGAGCGCTACTTCGCCTTCTACGACGTGATGGGGCGGACGGCGTGCGGCGAGGAGCCCATCTTTGGCAACGACTTCTGGACGACGCAGGAGGACGAGCTGGACCTCTGGATGGGCTGCTCGCCGCACCTCGTCAGCATCATCGGCGAGATCACGGAGCTCAGTTTCAAGTACCACCGGCTGTCGGCGTCGACGGCGGAGGACTGCTGGCAGGACCTGGAGAGGCAGCGGATGCGGCTGATTGCGATGCTGCAGCAGCCGAAACTCAAGTCTGACAGCGAGGATGAGATTATTCGCACATCCGTTGAGATGAAGCGGTCGACTGTGGAATTGTACTTGCACTCCGCCCTCAACGACACGAACCCCGCCACGCCCGTTATTAGGCAGAGCGTGAAGAAGATACTGCGGCTCGTTGCGACGCTTTTGAGAGCGGACCTCAAGGCCGGGCTTACATGGCCTCTTTTCATGACTGCTTGTCAGCTGGATCCTACAGAAGAGCTAGAGTGGGCCGCGGAAGATCTTGGCGATAAAGAGGTGCCTCGTCACGCACGGCCTTTCATCTTGTACGCTCTGGACAAGCTGTCGGATTCCCTCTCAAACGTCACAAGAACAAGGTTCGTCATTGAAAAGGTGTGGAAGCAGCGAGAGGCTGCGTCGTTTCTATCTTCAGATCGACAGCTGTCGCCCAGTCCAAAAGCGTTCAACGACTGGGCTCGTTTTGTCGCGCCGCACTGCCATAACATCAGTCTCGCCTGAGCGTGTAACTCAGACTCTTCTATGTGAACTTTGGTCTCAATTCTGGAAAGGGGCGCTTTGCGTGGAAAATAACAGAAGATTGTGCACAGTTTCGCCTGTTTTTGTCAATGAAAGCGTTGAAATTCGTGGGAATCGTTATATTAGGAACAGAGTACGAAGCTGGAAAATGGGTATCTGCGTTGCGGAAAAGCCTGGTTTTGTTCAGCCCCAGAGATTATAGGAAAATAAGCTGTATCGAATAGCAAAAATAAATTTTCTTATGACCAACTGGCTGGACCGAAAGTGCCGTTGGTGGGAATCGCTTTCAAGGGGGTGCCTTGGCCGTCGATCGTTGATTTATTCACGTTGTTCCCCCACCAGCTGAGGCTGATGCCGGGGAACACGAGGGCGAAGAAAATGACAATCGCTGATATGGCCAGGCCGGAGTCAAGAGCTGCAGATAAGACGTAATTATACTATTGGTGTATGGTTAACACGGGTCAAAGTACACTCAACCCTTGAAGTGCGTAAGAGGACTCACCTTCGCCCACCACTGCGGGTATTTCCCCTTGAGCCACTTGTTAAAGATGAATGATACCGCGAAAGCTGACGTGTAGTTGAGACCGGTCGCTGGAGGCACATTTCCAGTGCCGGCGAAGAAAAGGGGCCAGTGGAGGTACTGGAGGAATTTGTTGTTCGGAAACCGTTTCTTCAGGAAGAAAGTGACGATTGGAAGCAAAGCACCAATCCAGAAGAGGTGCAAGAACCCAGAGTAGATCTTGCCGACGCTGTATAAGCGAGCCGGTCCAATCGCTCCCCAAACAATGCTCGACGAGAAATTGACACGCCCCTGCGGGCAAGTATATCCGTTCGGCTGGTCTTCCTTGCAGATTCCATTGACGTGGTTGAGCATCCAGAGAAGAACCGCGTTCTGCGTCAGCGAGCCGACGACGCATGCCGTCAGCTGCGCGATGAAGAGCGTTCGCCGAGGGATCTTCATGTACAAGCCAAGCTTCATGTCCGAGGAGAAGATCATTGCCTGGCTTAGGCCAGTGTACGCATAGAACTTGAAGATGAGCATGACGATCGGCTTGCCAGGGATGAGATACCCCGAGATGATTTCGCCTAGAACGGTCAAGACGTTGCTGTTGAGGTTGGCCACCGCGTAGACGCTGCCCGTCGGGATGAGGTAGACCATGGCGAGGCCGAAGGCGACGAAGATGCCCCAGACCGGCATCTGCGTCTTATAGACCACCTGCACGACGATCGAGAGGACCAAGACGATGACAGTCAGGATTGCGTACCACCACCACGGCGTGTCGGGGTACTTCTCGATCAGGCGGGCGTGGATGTCCTTCTTCCTTCCCGGGTTGAAGGCGCCGATTATTTCCTTGTAGTGGTTGATGAAGATGTACGTCGGGACGCAACTCATCACGGCGAAGGAGATGCCGTAGCTGAGGGCGAAGGTGACTGGCATGAAGAGGGGACTGTATTTCTCGTACTCCTCGACGATGAAGTTTCCATCTTTGCCGACGACGCGGGTTGCGTTGTAGATCTTTCCGGTGTTGTCGTATGTGTCGGCGCCGGAGAAGGGCAGGTAGGCGGTGTACCAGGTGTTGGTGTAGTAGAGGATCGGCGTCACGAGGGCGAAGAGGATCACCCAGCCGGCGAACACGTTGGCCTGGGCCCAGAACGGAACGACCAGGGGCGAACCGTTATAGGCGATTTGAGACCAGTCGAATGTGGTGGGCAGGTAGGCCAGACCTGTGGACATGCCGAATAGATTATTGACCACCACGTTATCTAAGTGAATTAGCAAACTTCGTTACTCAATGATGAGCATTTACACACTTGGAGCCGCCCAGCAGATGAAAGCGAATGTGCTTAGGCCAGTGAACAGGTACCCAGGGAGCCAGTACCAGAAGAAGCCACCGATGAAGACATACAAGAAGAAGCGATACCTCGAGATCCTCCAGCCGTCAGCAATGGGGTTAGCCCTTCCGTGGAGAGTCTGAAACAGCGCCGCGTTGGCCAGAGTCGAGGGCCAGATCATGTGAGGCGGCTCTACGATGAAACGGTACGCCAGTCCAGCCATTCCAAGACCAAACAGCTGCATCGACAGACCGAGCAGGAACTGATACGAAACCGGTGTGTCCAGCCCATAGAACGCCGATGCCTTTTGCGCCTGGATGATGTCGGTAGCCCACGACGGTCCGAAGGACAGGTTAGACATGATGGTGATGACCGCATGCTCCTTGATGTTGAAGTAGTGGTCCGGGTTGATGACGATCTCCCGCCCAAAGACGCAGACTTTCTTCACCGGCAGGACGCGAGCGACGGCGCAGCCGACGGGATAGGCGACGAGCTGGGCGACGAGGGACGAGATGGTGACGCCAGGGTAACGCATGGAAAAGAACTGGTTGATGCCGGAGCCGACCATGGTGAAGAGGACCCCGAGAACCCACATGCGGAGCGTGTTCACCGGCATGGCGACGTCGTCCGTGTTAGGTACGTTAGCGCGGACCTCTGGGAAGGGCGAGTTGTCCGAGTCGATGTCGAAGTGCTCCTCGATCTCGCCGATGGCGTAGGTCATAGACTTATCCGGGTCCTCCACGTCGACGTCCTGCGGTGCTTGCGCCTGCTGGAGCGAGGGCACTGAACGCGCCTCGGCCAGCTTCTCGCCGGACTTGTCTGGCGTTGCGGCGGACATGGCGAGCAAAGAGTGACTGGCGCAAGAAAATAAGGCGCAACGAGGGACTGCTGTTGAGAAGGGGTCGAGATAACACGAGGGCGGCTTTATGTTGAGACCCTACCGCGTAGAGTTGGTCATTTGCCGAGGTGCTCGTACAAGACGCCTGAACAGTGTGGTATCCTTCGTGAACGACCTTCCCCAAAAACCACCGATCTGCAAAGTCATCCGTTTATCATCCCCTCATACCCGCGAACACCACCAAAACTAGACCCCGCAGTCCAGATAACCATTTTTCCCACTCGTTTCTCCATGATACACACTGGAACTACCCGGGTGATGATGACCAGGGGAAGGTCCAAGCTATCTGCCCAGCATCCCGTAGTGGATCGGGCAGCACGTCTTCAGGGTCCAATTGCAGTGGGAATCGCGAGTAATGCGGGCCTGGAAAGCTTGTTCGCGGGTCAGGGTCCCCCGGAGTTTATCTCCGAAGCCGGTGACGGTGAGGAGAAGAGGAGTCGAAGGGGAAGGTCCAAGCCGGCATTGCCCCCTCGAAGATCAGCTGTTTAGACGCGTGGTCGGTCGCTAGACGCTCCAATTACTCGATAGTGTGAGCTTTTGGTGACTGTGCGTGAGGGGAAAGGAATTGAACCAATCACAGTATGATTTTTTGACATAACTTGACCTTGACAGCGTTGGACCATATGTGAGTCCGTATTATTTTCGGGCCTACGTCTTCCTTGGTACGCAATTCGGTGTGCGTGTGACTCGGACATTGCTGCAATTGCATCTTCATAATCTCATTTTGTTCTCTTTGCCTCAACGTAATCGTAATCATTCGTAAGCCATGGCGGAAAGCCCTCTGACGAAGGACTCGAGCATCGTCATCATTGGCGCGTAAGTTGCGGCCCTCATGATTCGGCTGTGAAGGAACTAACACTAGCAATGAAGAGGCACATTCGGCATCAGCACTGCATACCATCTCGCAAAGCGCGGCTACACCAACATCAGATGCATCGATCGCCACCCCGTCCCGAGTCTGGACTCGGCAGCCTATGATTTGAATAAAATTATTCGAACCGAGTATGATGAGCCTCTTTACACCGAGTTGGCACTTGAAGCCTTGAATGCTTGGAGACAACCGGAGTGGAAGGGAATTTTCCACGAGACTGTAGGGCATCTCAAACTGTTGCCAGATATGACGATGTTTCTCTAATTACTGTCTCAAGGGCCGACTCATCACAACTACAGGAGACCCTCAGGCTGAAAAGCACCTCAAAGAGTCCTACGAGAACCTGAAAAGAGCCGGGCAATCTGGCAGCCTTGAATTTGTCGAAAGCAAAGGCCAAATCATCAAGCTTGTCCCTCAACTTGCCAACGCACACGGAATCGAGGACTGGAAGGGCCTGTGGAACAGCCAGGGAGGATGGGCGCACTCGAGAAAGTCTCTCGAAAAATGGGGTATAGAAGTCTTAGATCTTGGGGTCAAGTTCATCTCGGGCGCTCAAGGCACGATGACTGGGCTTCATCTCGATGGATCTGGTAGACTGGACGGCATCCAGGTTGCGTCTGGCGACATCGTTCGCGGAGATCGATACATCTTGTGCACGGGCGCTGCGTCTCCGGAAGTCCTGCCCGAGTTATCGCAGGAGCTGTGGACTAAGTGTTGGACTCTGGGACACGTTGAGCTCACTGAAGAAGAGGTTTCCCAGTGGAAGGGCATTCCGGTTGTCGACAACTTTGAGTTGGGCTTTACCTTTGAGCCCGATCCTGAGACTAGTGAGTTTTGCTACCTTACAGAGAATGACTCGCATCTAACATGGCCACAGGATGGATGAAGATTTGCGACAATAACCCAGGTTACCAATACCGCCTCGGTACGTACACGGATCCGTCTGGCAACGTCGAACAGTACTCCATCCCCCGATACGCGAGCACGCATCCCGAAGACGGCATTCCCGAGGAAGCTGCCAAAGCCATCAATCGCTTCATCGACGTGGTGATGCCGCAGTTCTCGGGGCGACCGCTTCTGGGCGCGAGAGTGTGTTGGTGCACCGACTCGCCGGACGCCCACTGGCTGATCGACAACCACCCCAAGTATCCATCCCTCCTTTTGGGGACTGGCGACTCGGGCCATGCGTTCAAGATGTTTCCTATCATTGGAGACTATATTGCCGACGCGTTGGAGGGAAAACCAAGGGGTTTGAGAAAGGAGTGGAAGTACGGAAATAGAAAGTCGAAGCCAGTTGCAACGCGACCAGACACAGAAATCAAGGATTTGAGAGACGTCCTAGACTTAAAGGACGAATAAGAAGAGGCTTTAGGTATCGCTGGAGCCTATACAATTCAACCAGGGAATCGCTCCATAATGTTGAAAAGAGACAGACAAAGGAGAAATCTATACGCTAAACGCAGATATATGTCCTGAATGCTGAATCCGCGTCCATACGTCTTCCTTACTCCACCATATTAGATCAGGTCTTCTCATAGTCAACCTTGGTTTCAAGTTCCGTCGTGACCGTGATACCATGAAAGCTCGCCATCCTCGTAGGCCCCTGCGACCCCTGCCGCGTGCTGCTTCCCTCAGCTGACATGATCTCCCCCGCACTATCGATGCTATTTGCATCCATATCCATCGTCTTGGATTCGATGGTAGTCAACAACTGGCTCGTACGGTCATTCCGGAACGCACTCCCAGACCAAAGCTTCGTAACGTCCTCATCCGACCCGGCCTTCGGCATCTCGTGCGACGACAGCGACAGGTCGTCGTGCGAGTGCAGCTCGTACGCCTCCGACTGCACGTTCCGCCGCTTCCTGTTGTTCTCCACCGTCGTCGAGTAGGGCATCGACGTCTGGTAGTTCTGGTAGTTGGCGTTCGACTTCTTGCTCGAGCCGGTGATGTGCGAGTGCACGAACATAGGCAAGTACCGCATGAAGAAGGGCTTCAGCGCGGGGACGGACGCGCAGATGATGCCGGCGTTGACCTCGACGGAGGCCCAGTTGAGCTGCTTCTCGACGTCGCGGGTGAAGTCCTTGCTCTGGAATAGGGGTGGGAGGAGGATTGTCCGTCGAATGGCGCAGAGGCAGACGCTGGGGGCGGGTTAGAGCGGTCGGACCAGGGGGTTGCGATGACTTACAAGCCACCGGTTGCGAACAACGCGATGAGGGACCACTTTTGGCGCTTTGGCATTTGGAGAGGGATGATGATCTTGAGGGGGAGAATGAGGCACACAATGTCCATGATGATGTTCGTTGCGGCGAGGACAAGATACAACGTGTCTTTGCTAATGCACGTTGCACCTTGTCTGGCAGAGAGATCCCATGATGCCTGGATCGGTCTGCAACTGAGCAATATTAAAAGTAGGTAAGAGATGGCGTATGCTGTGGTGAAACCGATGAAGGTTATCACCACTATTCTGAATACACGGTCTGGTGAGAGACGAAGGTAGAGAACGAGCAGCGACATCTTGGCTGTTGTGACGCTGAGCGAGTAGACGGCTATTGCTATCAAGCTGTACTGCATGGCTACAAGTCAGTCGACAAATGCCCCTGTTCGAGGTTGGCTGGGAACGCCAACTCACGAGTAGAAACCAAGGCGAGTAATCCGCCCGCCTAACCTGCCAGAGGTGAACACCGACGCCCAATTCGCATACTAAACGGTCAGATCTCAACGCACAGCAAAATCGCTATCGGGTCACCCACATTCAATCGACAAGCCGTAGAATACAATAGCAAGTGAAAGAGAGACGGCAATAAAGTCTGGTAGCCAAGTGTTAGCCTTGGCAAGGACGTGCGTCATTCACCGGCCCCAAGACTTACAATCGTCGGCACCGAGCGACCTCTTGACCAGAGATAGCCTCGTAAATATCCGCAGCCCGACAAATATGACCGAAATCGACGTAAGAACGCCGCCCAGGACCAACGCGCCCGTCGTAATGGTCCCGGCATCGAATCGACCCTGGCCGTCTGGCGCATCGGCCATATACTCGGGGTCGGAGGAAGCCATCTGCTCGTCGTTGGCGACGACCCAAGCCCGCGGAAACCACAACAAAAATGAGAGGTGTATGAATGGGGACTCGGGAGAGAGTATGACGGTCTCGGCCGGGATCGTGTTTGATTTATTCATGGAAAAGGCCAATGTTGGGAGGGGTGTCTCGGCAATCGAGTGGAATGCGCAGGTCCACAACAAGCATTTGTGACGGCATGAGACCGGGGGAATTTCCGCGCTGACAGGAAATTGACAAGTAAACGGCACTTTCAGGTGAATACGTAGCTGCATTCCAGTTCTGAAAATGAATGAGAGCGTTTGCGCCCAACATGAGTGGCTACCATCTTCACATAGTCCCCGCTTGGGATGTGAGGGGCAATGAATCTGATGGGAAGAAGCAAATTCTTGGTAGCGAAAAACAAAATGTCAGCTAACCTCAGATGAACTACTAAATTGAAAAGTGACAACTGACATGTGCGGGTGGGGTTCTTGTCGTTCGCGAAGAACTGAGACTCGAAAAGTAGGCATATCTGGACCTGTCGGGACAAGAAAAGCAAAGAAACAAATTGGGTGCAGCTTCCCCCGTCGGCAGGCATCCCGGAGATCTTGGCCATCTGCCAGACCCAGCTATGTCCGTGGCCATTTTGAGACGTCGAGTCGGTGTCTTTTTGATGAAATCCCCACAATCCTGCGCGTGGCCGAATCAAAGCGACGGTGCCGACGTGAGGAAAAAGAAAACATCGTGGAGATCCAACAAACAGATTGTGTCCCCGGGCGCAACTAGCAACTAGCGCCTAAGGTTGCGGCCGCCCATTTAAGTGGCCTAGCACAAGTCTGGGCATGCAGCGGCCGTTCGATTGAACCCATGAGACCGCCTAATTTTCCTGTGCCTGCGCGGCTATATTTCCTGCGCACTTAAACACCTCTATCGAAAACGATAGTAGTGGTAGCTATAATAAGGACGAGGACGAGGATCACTATAACGATAATAATAACGAGGGTAGAAGTAACGACGATGATAAAAGGAACGATGAAGACGAAAATAAAGACGACGGCGACGAAGACGACAGTAATGTAGATAGAGTATGGCCACAGAAAAAGTAGTCGGTCTAGCAGAGGAAAAATAGGCGGTGTCAGAATCCATTTGCTATTAGAAAATTGTTTCTGGGATACTTCAAGACCAGACAATCAGCCCGGAAAATTGACAGTCCGTCGTGAGAAACCTACGAAGTCGATTCCAACGTCGATGTTCGAGCCTCTAATGATATGTGCCGTGGCTGTCAAAACCGCACTTCATCACATGAGTGATATTGCGCGCAATGCTAAAATACCGGTTCTGATGGTACTTGCGCCGCCAAGGACAAGGCAACCGAGGGCTGCCGAGCCAATACACGAATTCCCGTACTCCTCCCACCGGACGCTTGCCGACGACATGTCTCGATATCTACTTCCTCCCATTTGACAGGCCAACGAAGGCCTCATACCCACTATGCTAACAGCTTACGCCCATATCTTCACCAGCGATACCCGAATTATACTAGACTTTGCGAAAAATATTTATTTGGACTTGAAATGAACGTCAATTACGCCTGGAAACACGGTACACCCCGCTGCGTTCTTAAACACTGAGATACCTTCAAAGGCTGTCGAGTGAGATGCTGAGGCGCCAAGACTTTGGGGCCAAGCTTCACAGCCAGGAAATCACAGTCTCAGGGAAAGCCGCAGAATCTCGTTAGACGGGGGCGCGCATATGCACAGCCATGAAGACGCTGGTCACAGCGATTAAGGTATTAGATTGGCCAGTAGGAGCGTGTGTTGATTAATGTCTCATTCGACATCTATCTTCCTGGCACATTGGAAGAAATGCTAGTATTAAAAATCTGCCGGTTAACAATGCAAAGTCTTCAGCAAGCCGCATCTATAAAAAAAAAAAAAAGCGGCTGCAGGAGTTGAGAAGGCCCGTTCACATTGGATCCAAGCCGGCGGGCCGACAGAGTGGGGCCGACGGCATCGGTACTCCACCCGGGGAACCGAGAGTCTCGGGGCCACCGGATGAACCAACATGAGGTGACAACGAGCGCAGACGGCCCCCATTGAGCTATCCCCATCTTGGCTGTTTGTTCGCCTTCGATTCAACGGCGCTTAGATAAGGGCCCAATTGCGTGCGCCATTCGGCCCCCCTTTCCTCCCGGCCCGGTTGAAGATGCTTAGAGACGTTGGAACACCCCGCATGCATGCGGCGCAGTCCAACCACAACCACCATCGCGCCCCTGTACACGAGCGGGGTGGCGCCGCTGGACGGCTGGCCGGCATCCTTGCAATGGGAACTCTCCCTCCGAAATATAATGGGCACACCCATCTCAATCGCGTTTCTTACCCCTCCTCGCGGCCGAACTTCTTCAGCGACCTGCCTGGCTTGACGTACTGAGCTCGTCTTGATCAGACTGACTGCTGCGAATTAGTGGTGAAGATGGCCGAGGCGCTGGACTTGACGCCTTTGGAGCCTGTCAGTTGAACCATGTCGGTCTGCCCTACCTTCCTTCGCTAACGTCAACATGGCGATAACCAGGCGAACGATGATAATCGCTTGGAAACGGCATCCGAGTCGGACAGTGTAAGCTGTGTTGATATCTCCACGCCGTGATGGGGCTTGTCTGACAACAGAAATTATCTCAGACCGGCTCATCCCTCGCATCCTTGAGGTCCAGCATTCGTGAACATCGGCGAGAAAACGGCCGTAGATACCACTCTCTCAGTGATGGAAGTAAGTAACTTGAAAGCCAAGAAAGACAGCGGAATGAGAGAAGTCATCAGCTCTATAGACTGACAATTTTGTCTTGGTGTCCCAGCATATGTTCTGCCCAACGACGAGGTGTGTCCGCCCCGAGATTGAGCCACATGATCCGGTTGACTAACCCCAAATGGCTTTAGCAAGAACAAGAGCGCCTAGGTGAGCATGGAGAGAGCGAAGGGTTGACGCCAAGCACAACCCGGCTAACATAAACCTCAGAACTGAGCCATCGAGTATGGGAGCTGACTTGGCAGGGCGATCTGTGCAGATGTCCCAAGAACAAGTCCGCCAAACGGGTCCTGGACTTGGGAACGGGCACGGGTATCTGGGCAATCGAGTTTGGTAGGTTGTTGTCAGGATCAACACCCAGTCGCCTCTCCAGCTGACAAAAGCCCAGCGGATGACCACCCTGAAGCTACGGTTTGACACGCCACAAACTTCTCTTCAAACCATAGCTCACAAGCACTCACCCCTCTCTTAGGTCATTGGCGTTGACCTGAGCCCCATCCAACCCGGCTAGTAAGCAAGGCGCCTTTCAAACTGCGGATGTCTCTACCACGATTCTGACTCCTCTGTTCTCAACAGCGTCCCGGCCAACTGCAGCTTCGAAATCGACGACATCGAGAAGGAATGGACCTGGACCATCCCGTTCGACTTCATCTTCGTCCGGCAGATGAACTCCTGCTTCGCAAGCTGGGAGAAGATGCTCAAACAAGCTTACGAGTAAGGCCTCTCCACATCCCTTTTTGTTTTCCCATTCCACGCCTCCAAAACCAACAACGCAAACAGCAACCTCGAACCAGGCGGCTACATCGAGCTCGTCGACAACAGCTTCCCCCTCGACTGCCAGGACGGCACGCTGGCCCCTGGCTCAGCCCTCACGCGGTGGTCGTCGCTCCTCATGGAGGCCTGCGCCAAGATGGGCCGCCCCGTCACCGTGCCCGCGCGCTTCGCGCAGCTGCTGCGCGACGCGGGTTTCGAGGCCGTCGTCGAGGAGCGCCGCGTGTGGCCGCTGCACGAGTGGCCCCGGGACCCGCACCTGCGCGAGCTCGGGTATTGGGTCAACGACAACGGGCTTGAGTCCGTCGAGGCCTCGGCCCTGGCGCTCTTCACGCGCGTGCTGGGCTGGACGCGCGAGGAGGTGTTGGTGTTTTGCGCCGAGGTGAGGAGGGAGCTCAAGGAGAAGAAGGCGCATGCGTTCTGGAATATGTAAGTTATGTCTCTTTCTCGCGCCCGCTTGAGGAGCGCGGTTTGTATGATACTAGGTACTGAAGCTGATCCCTTTTCCTTCTTTTGCAGATACTGCGCGTATGGACGCAAGCCATTGAAGGAGCAGACCCCCGCCGAGGAACAGACTCCTGCCGCATGACTGGATAGTAGCATGTCACCTCGTGGCCGTTGCAGTCGAAGCATGAGATCGGGTGTTTTTTCTTCTATGTGATATTGTAACTAGCGATACAGACTAGCCATACAGATATCCAACCTTCGTTGGCATGAACTGAAGGGCAACGCAAACTGAACGTTCGTCCCAACCCTGTCCACCTTCAATAAACACCCGGCACAATAACCCACCTCTTCCCAACCTTCTCCTCCCCAAACCTCTCCACATACCATCCCCTCCCGCTCCTCGCCCGCGGCAACATCGCCGTCACCTCGTTCACAAAGAACGCCCGCCCGGGCACCCCCCACCCGCTCGCCATCCACCACCCAAACCACTCCACCCACTCGAGGAAGTAATGCGGGAACAGCACGTACCGGAACAGCAGCGCGTCGGGAAGCCGGTAGTGCTTGTCCACGCTCACCTTCCCCTCCAACCCCTTGGCCCTCTGCTCCTTGACAATGCGCTCCTGCCGCCGCATCTCCGCGCGGCGGATCTCCCGCAGCTCCTCGTCGTGGAAGTAGTTCCCCACGAGCCCGACGTAGAACAGCCCGATTCCGGCCACGAACTGCGCGACCCCGAACGCGCCGAGCTGGCGCTCCCACGCCGCCGGGGTGGTGGGGCCGTAGGCGGCGAGCCAGCCGCCGATGCAGGTGGCATTGCACAGCTGGAAGCCCAGCGCAGAGAAGGCGACGGCCGGGTGGATGGGCGACATGGAGGGTTGGATGAGGGGGTAGAGCACGGCGCGGTAGCAGTAGTGTATAACCTGTAGGTTTCCCACATCGTCAGTCAAGCGTGGGTGAGAGGGAGGAAGATAGAGAAAAGAACATACAAACAGCCCAGCGAGGACTTTGTTCTGCCACGGCAGATCCTCAACGCCCATCTTCCCCGGCAGCGTGAACATGATGTACAACAACGTCGTGAACCCCGGCGCCTCCATCAGGAACCACGCGACGCGCCCGGGTATGTTGAGCCTGCTGACGACGGACGTCTTGCCCATGCCGTACCACGAGATGAGGTACTGCATCGAGCCGATCTGCAGGTCACCGACCTCTCGTTAGCCCATTGTGTCTCCTCTTTCAACAGGAACCATGCGTTCCACTTTCCATAGACCTAGAGTGTAAAACGGGCGGAAGGGGGAAACGTACGATCGGGTAGGAAATCTGCCACACCGTCGAGAGAAGCTGCCAGTTCTCCCGCGTGGGAGGAAGCCACCCTTCCACGATGGCCATGGCTGCTGCTGCTGCTTGCGGTTCGCGCCAATTGAGCGATACTAAGATTATGTCTTTGTCGCCTATCGAAATGCAAAGGGAAATAGGGCTTGAAGGGCGGAACTGAGCTTGGTTTGGATCCCCGGTGTTGCGCTTCCCCGCCGTGGAGTCAATGACGCGGTAGGAATTGAGCAGGAGCTCCGGCAAAAACATGGGACGATGCAACAAACATTACGCTCTCGACCCCTGCATGTCTCCGACCGCCTTCCTATCCCAAATAAGAGGAGGTGGGGTCCAGCTGGCGTGCCCCTCAAATCGGGAGCTTTCCGCAGAGCTCCCCCCTGCATCGAATCCCGCAGGACGATCCCGTCACTCCGATGGAGCAGAGCAAATCAACGCATGCTATTCATAACCTCTTCAATTCATGACCGTAGTGCCTAATTATGGAATCCAACGCCGCCCGCTGAGGAAATTGTGTTTGTACAACAAGGGGCATGCAGCCTCGCGTGAGAATCGCGAGGTGCCAATGCCTGCGTAAATATGAATGACACCAAAACGCCTCCATTCATGAGTGCCTGTGGCGCTTTGCCTTCACATAACGATGCAGTCCCGTTCCCTTCCGCCCGACGAACTTCCTACCACGCCTCCAGGGCCCATCACCCGGCCTCGTCCACCGCCCATAACCGGCCGACCGGCCGGGAACGACGGACCAGCGCCACTTCCTTGTCGTCCGGCCACCGGGCTGCTGGCGTGGTGGTGCGGGTGGCCAGGTGGTGGCTCGTACTTGGCAGCCGCCTGTGCCTGCTCATAAGTAGGCGGTGCGTCCTCCAGTCCCTCGTCGGCCGGTCGGTTCACCCCCTGTCGACGGACAGGAACTGTTGGAGGAACGAGTGGTCGGATCATTTGCGGCGGTTGACCTGGCTGACGACCCGAAGTCGGCGGTATTGACGTGTTGCCGTTCGAGTTGCGCCGGCTGCCCTGCGATGACGCTACGTTGCTCGTGCTTCGATTCACTCCTCCGCGGACGGCCGCCCTCGTGGCCGCGCGCCTCGTTGTGGGCCCTTGCTGGACACGAGCTTGCTGTTCAATGAACTGCTCGCTAAGCTGACTCTCTCTCCGACGCGCCGCTTGCTCCGCACGATGCCGCTGCTCTTCCTCCTCCTGAAGCTGAAGCGCGAGTGCAAGATCCCGATCCTCCTGTTCATGGTTCGGCGACAAAGGGGTTTCGTCAGCTGCTGGCGCATCAAGATTCTTCCGTCGGCCGCGGCCTTGTACCGTAGTCCAATCGCCTGCGTTGCTGTGGTTGGTGTTGATGGTTGGCCGTCCCTGGCTGCGTTGCCCCCCGACCTGCGGTCCACGAGAGGTGCTCTGAGCCTGCTGGCCACCAACGATGCGGAAATCCCCGGAGTAGTATTCGGTCCGCTCGCCATTCACATCTGCAAGGGACTCCCAGACAATCTCGTCGTGCGAGACATAGCCTGCATCTGTGACGAGGACCAGAAGTTGCTGGGTCGAAGGGTGCCGATACAATGTGGAAAAGTGATCGTTTCGGAACAGAATGGCCACAGATCCAGGCTTCATGGCCTTCGTAATTACGTCTAAGCCACAGGGCGTAAGCTGGGTAGCAGACGACTCCAGGAACGCTTTGATGTACTGTATATCCGAGTACACTTGCTCTTCCTCTTCTGTCAACGAGCCAAGCTTCTCTTGCAGTTCTTCGTCAAGGAATAGCAGCGTTTGAACGTCTTCAAACGAGGCAGCCTGGCGCTCAAATGCGCCATACGCCGGATCAGATTTGGGTGGTAGCCAACCGTGGATTAATGGGATGGCGAATGCAGCATAGAGCGCCATTTCGGTGGTGTCCTCAAACGTGCCAGGGATCAGGTCGTCGCGCTCAGTTGGGTGGAGGTGGGTGAGAGAAGTGCGCTTGAAAGCCTTGACGATCTCGGGAGTGGGTATGAAGCGAGGATTCACGTTCATTCCCGTGTGCAGCCCCTTGAGAAAGCCGTACAGCTCGGAAACATCGGGAAGGGAGGTGTCTTCATGGGTTCTTCTCTCCGACATGAGCTCGTCGAACACCGCGTCAAGCAGGTAGCCCAGGCTAATCTGTTCACGCGAGCGAAGTACCTGCACAAGCGCCGTGTCTGATACTGACGCCGGAGTGGTGAGGGTCAGCGCGTTCACCAGAGCTACGAGCGGACAAGGGCCATTGGCATTCTGGACCAGGATTGGAGACGTTCGCGGATTCTTCTCGGCACTGTGATCGAACCAGTTGATGTTTTTGATCTGATACGTTTCAGATTTGCCGTCGACTGGGCGAGGTGGCTGGCGTGGTGGGTGTTCCTCGTCATTCCTTGGGGGTAGCGCAGGAGGGGCCTTTTCAGCGGGTTCCGGCTCATCCGTGTCAATTAGTTTGTTGTTTGGTTGCGGCTTAGGTGTAGCCGCCTCGATAGGTTTCGAAGGAGGAGCCGGCGCCGGTGCGGGCGCGTCAACGAGGTTCCAGTCGTCGATTGGACCATCTTCGACGACAGCCGCAACTGCGACGGGAGCAGGAGCCTTTCCCTTGCCCTTGTTCTGTGCACCAAGGTCATCCCAGGCGTGCTGCTCGTCGGTGGCTTCGTTCATGACCTCTTTCGGCCCTGGCGGGGGTTGCGCTGGCAGTTTAGACTGGTTCTCGGGGAGATCGTCCCAGGCCGGCGATGCAGGTTCCGAAGGCAAGGACATTAGCGCCGGCGAAGTAGAGATCGGCGGGAGCCGTAAGTCTTGAGATACGGACCAGGCATCGTGCTCGGCGTCGGAGCTGGGTTGAGCTCGGAGGGGCTGTTGCACGGTCGAAGCGACGGCCTTTTGCTCGCGTTGGAGGGCATGCTGGTCGAGCGCTGGCTGCCACGGGTTATTACTAATTTCCCCGGTGCTCACCTGAGACAAGGGCTGGGCTGGAGGCATCGGCGGTGTTGTCTCTTCGGAGCCGGCGCGGACGTCCTTCCTCTTGAACGGGTTCGTATCGGACCGTGATGGCGGACCTTGCGGGGGACCGGGACGAAGCGCCAAGGGAACATCAACAGCATCCTTCGGCTTGTCGGCTGTCTGGGGTCTGGCGCCGTTGACATCGTCCCAGACGCCATTGGTCGTCTCTGCGCCGTTCATCGCAGCGCCAGCGCCCGGCTTCAAAGAGTCCGGGAAGTCGTGATGGGCGGGTTGTTGGTTCAGTGCCGCAGCGCCTTTCTGTTGCGAAGCGTCATCCCACACACTGCCAACGTCCGAAGGCGAGTCGGTAGTAGCACTCCAGAGCTCCTTTCGCATGTCTTGCAGCCGGGGCGCGGTGTTTGTGTCAACGGAGGTGTCGTCGGGAGCGGGCTTGCGGGTGACCATGTCGACGAGGGTCCCGAGTTCTCGGACTGGAGGCGGGCGGGGTGTTCAACGTATCGTTTGGGGAGGATGCAATTCGAAGGACTCGGTCGCAAGCAGAGGAAAGCAATCGGGGTTTCGGCGACGTCAAGAAGCTGCTGTGGCAGGCAGCTATGGGAGCTGCAGCAGGCGACGGGAAGGATGTATGTTCGGCGGCAAACGGCTGGAGGTTGGGAGCAAGGACGGTGGTGGTGGTGAAGCGAAGCGAAGCTCCAGCGGGTGTCGTCATTCGGTGGGTGGGCTGTTAATACGACCTCTGAATTATTGCAGGCAGGGAACGAAAAAGAAGGACCCGGAAGGATGAGCCAGGAAACGATCGCAAACGGGGATCCCGGGACCGTAGCGATTCTTGGCTGCAAGAGTGACAGGCCGAAATAAAGGATGGAGCGATGTTGTTAGGAGGATGGTTGTAAGAGATTGGCACAGTTTTGGTTTTGGGAAAGAACGAGAAGCAGCCGGGTCAGACAGAAAGAGAGAGCGAGAGAGAGGTCTGAGAAGCACAGCACAGCAAGCTTGCCAAGACCACCTCAGCTGTGCTGCGCGTTTCCAGGTCGGGGGTACCTTCCATGCTCCCTCTCCACTCTGGTCTGCCCGCCAGTGGATGCCACCTCAGGTGCTGTTGCCGCCGACGCACCGCTGCTCTGCTGCTGCTGGACAGTGGTGGTCGCTGATGAACGCTGAACTTGCCCGAACCTGGAAAGTGGCGATGCGCCTCCCCCACCACCAGCGAGGAAGTCGCGACGATACGTACTCTTACACTCACTTAGCAGCCGTACCTTAGACTTGGTATTCGTATCTCTAGCATTCATTCTCTCACTTGCAACAGCAGCAACTCGCTCAGCGGCTCAGAGCGGGCGATCCCCTCCACGGGTATCCTCTCAGTGCTACTTTTGGGTCACTGCCGCAGATGCAAGTGGGACCTCCGCCCGGGCGGCACAAGCACGACGACTTACGCGGACAGGGAACCGCAGCAGCGGCTAGGTGCTCTGTCTCTGTGTCGGCGTCTCTCACGCTGTCGATGACTGGGAGAGCTCCATGTCACCACCATGTCTGTCTGCCTCGGGGGCGAGCACCAGCCAGCCAACTGCCTGGCCAGCCCCAACCAACTACTCCCTCGCTGGCCGAACCACAACGTGGGAAGATCCCTGACGACCTGAGTCGGGTTCAGTATCGCCAGGCAACAGCATACGGGCAATGCAGGAATCAGATGAGACCTGGCTTGCGAAGAAGATGGGCTGCACGGGCAAAATACTCCATTTGCTCAATGCCATGTCCCATTTGCCATGCGCGCGTCCGACGATAGGCGTTGGTTAGCCACCTGGTGCTTGAAATGAACCACACGCACAAAAAGTATGAACACGGCTGACGGCAAGCTTCGCAATGGCAGGAACCCCGGAGGTTTGGTCGCATTTGCTGAGTGACGACGACGGCTTGGCTTACTGGACGACGTCCGGAAAACCGTCTTTGCTCTGCAGTAGCTGCCAAAGCAGGTACATGAGATAAGGCACGGATGAGATGGAAGAGTCGGCTGCTTGAAGAAAGCAAGCTTGCGCGTCCACTCTAGCTGCTCGCACCTCACATCGCCTTACATAGTACGTGTATCCACTGCAGATGCATTGGCGGTTGCGGTTTGCGATGGCGGGAATCGAGTGGCCATGTCGCCGACGCCGCCGAACTCCATCCGTCCAATCACCAAGCCGAGGGTGAATCAGGATTCAGTAAACATCAAACGTTCGGTAAGGCTGTTGGGAGACACTTGGCCGACGGTGAAAGAAGCAAAGACAGAAAAAGCAGGGAAGCGAAGTGGCCGTGGAACATGTACCCGCCCGGCCGCTGGACAACACAGGTGTGGCTGAGACGCAGCTGCCTGCTTGCCTACGCCACACAGCACCCGAGGTACGTATCTGTATCCCCACCTCAGCCCGTATCCCAAAGTGGATCCACCAAAAATGCTCCGCAGCCACTCACCGTCCAGGGAGCATCCCCCGCGAAATGACGCAACGCACCGCCCGCGCTCCGTGCCCGTGACTCTCCCAGCAGGGACGCTCCCCGCCCCCGCCCAACGCAGATGCAGCCTCAGTCAACCGCCGTCTCCAATTGTACACCGAATGCCTCACCTCGGAGATAGACCTACTACGCCCATACCGCCTTTACTGCATAACTAAGCAAACATACACCAAATTCCTTTTTTTATACCACGCAGTGAGTTGAGGCTCGGGCCTCCGTTTCATGACCGATACCACGCCCGCTTTAGCCCCGTTCTCCAACCCACCTTGCGAAGAGCCGCCTCGAACTCCCACTGGCATGAACATGCGTGGATTGGGCTTCAAGAAAACGAAGGAAAAAGATTGCGGTCCCATCTTCCGCCCTATGTTGTGTCTCCCTATCGATTAATTCCTTGGAAGTTACAACCTTCTTCACGTTGATGTCACGCACTTCCCTCGATTCGGGATCTCGAACACGCCCCATATCGCCTGTTCGCAGCCACGCATGGGACGGTTTGACGCTAGAAGAAAAAATGTGCTTTCCGCTTGCTATGCCTCCTTCCACACATGAACCCTTTTCCTGCTTCTCATCTCTTCACCTCTTCAGACCAACCTTTTTCACCTCCGAATGCTTGGCAATGTGGTCAGCCCTCAACTCAGAGACACGCCGACAGCCTATGATGCCCTTCCCATCTCACCTGTCCCGAGTAATGCGCGCACCTTGGGACTGCAAGGACAGCGTAGTGAGCCCAGCTGAGGCCTCCGCCAGGCCTGGTATTGAAAAAAAAAAAATATCCCATCCCAACTTTCCGTTTCAACGCGCCTTTCTGGCATATCCTTGAGTCGGGGGGTCCAAAGTATGTACGGCATAGGCACATATGCGCTAAAGCTGCCATGCCAATGGGCGGTATGCGACGGGAAACTCTGAGGGGGCCCTGGAGCAGCTGCTCCAACTCCATAGATCAACTAAACTCTATCACGAACTCTTCTCGGCGAAATTGCGTTCCGGGCTTCCGGGAAATACGAGGTCACGGGTTGACGGGTCGTGTGACTACCGACAATCACCCGTGGGCGGAGATGGGAGGAACCGCGGTGCTCGGAAGCTCGGCGCCGGAGAAAACTAGCCTTTGCCGCAGCCGCAGTCTTCGTTCCCCGCCGTCAAGCTACTGCCGTTCAAGTCGTAGCTCATCAACCACTCCCCAGCCCACTCATGCTCCGGCAGCCCCAGCGCAGGGTTCCGCCTATTAATACCCCTCGCGAACAGCACCCTGGCGTACGCCGGGTCAAAGACGAACAGCGTCTCGCCGGTAACAGCATCTTTCACTTCCGCCGTGGCCGCGAGCTCGTCAATGTTGATGACAGAGGTCGGGCCTCCTGCCACCGACGCCCACTCGATCTGCGCCTTGATATGCTTTGCAGTATCGGGGTCGAAGCGGGTGTCGATGAAGTATATGTTGTTTTTGCCGGCGGCCGCGACGTAGGGGGTGTCGGGCGCTACGATCTGAGGACCGTGCCAGGCGTCGATGAATGTTGGTTTGTAGTCGCCGCTGCGATATTCCTCTTGGAAGGTTGGCGGGCAGGAGGAAGGTCGGAATGGGTTTATGAGCATGGCGATGAACGGCCCAAAGATCATTGCAGTGAGGAGAATGAGGGTACTTGAGCTGCGTTTCACGAGTCTCTTCTCTTTTCATTCTCGTGGGAGATCCGGGTTCCCTTATATTTTCTATGAAGCCAAGGAACGACACATGATTCGGCCGTTGGTTGTCATGATGAATCCTTCAAAGGGAAGGTGCCCCATCAGGCTAACCCTATCGCAAATGCAGAAAGCTGACCATGCCGTGACAAATCCAGATAGTGACGGAATACGAGGGCCCGGGGGCTTTCTCTCATCGACCAATAGTCAATACAAGCTTTAGCCCCATCACAACACCCAGTCTGGATTACCAGAAGGGAAGCTCGATACGAGTCGAAGCCAACAACCAGCACAACTTCTCGGATCGAGCGGCACAATCGAAGATGTAAAGATATCCCCTTCTGTATTAGGCTGCAACTCCTGAAGAATATTGACACACTCCGAGTCAATCGGGAAAGGTTACCGCCAATGGGAGAACTTCAAAGGCGCAAAGGAAGTCCAATGGAAGTTCATTTCGCGTAAAGTTCAACTTCCCGGGCATAGAGAGTATCCACAGAGCCAGGTTTCCGTTCCTCCATTCCGTTTTCTGCTACTCGCCCTGTTTTCAAATGTAGTCAGCCAATCAAATATTGGAGGTTCCTCCCGTTCTTCGACTCCCTCGTTTCTTCTGACATCTGAAGACTATGCAATGGAGGCGAAGATTGCAAGGGCAATGGGAAAATGACCAACGTATGCGATGACAACCACAGAAGAACCAGCATTCAATTCAAGAAGCCATAATCCGAAGTGGGGCATGCAGGCGCACGACTTTTCCTCTCTAAGCCGTGTGCTTGATGTTTGCGGTTTGATACTCATGTCCAACAGCTAGCACAGGCTCTTCGCCTGATATTTCCCGCGTGAACCCGTATTTGATACGCATTTCCTTAATTTTGTACGTGATATCGGAGCCGTCCATCCAGGACATATTTGAGGGCAAGTCAATGTACCTCGAGTTTCGGACTACTGTCGACACCGATCCAAGAACCTCGGGCCCATCTGCTAAATGAGTGAAGACGACGCTCCTGACCCCTCCGGGTAGAAGAATGAGTGACGAGAGGAGACAAAGCCCTAACCACAGTGTTGATATAGTGAAAACATCCGAAAGCTCGCTAGATTCCCCAGAAATTGTGATGTTTGGCTCAATGGCATTTCCGTTACTGCTGCCATTGGTGATCAAACCTGAGAGCTGGCTTAACGAAATATAAGTGTTAGTCAGCTGACTAAGACGTATACCAACTTGGTGAGGGTCGAGATCGCCCAGATGAACCTCGGCCCCGGTTGAGACATCTTCAAATGTTGGATCTTTGAGATAGTAGATCGACGGGTCGAGCACCCCACCAGTTGCTTTTCCTGTCGTCAGGGGCAACTCCCTAGAGATGAAGTTGAATACTCGTGGAGACGACAATCGTGTTATGAACTCGGAGGCATAGTTCTGTTGTGAAGGGCGTTGCGCAACAACCTTGCATAGCCGCTGACCGTTTGGTCGCAAGCAGCTAACTTTTGACTCGACGTATTTTTTGTGCAACCTGGCACGTATACTCTTCTTCATCGAATGTGCGCTTGATCCAGTCGTCTTGTCTGAGACCCAGTTTCAGGAGAAGGTTGGTGGAAGCGACCTCGATGCCCGTTTCGTTGGCCATTTCTGCTGGAACCTTCAATCTCTCTGTGCCGTTCGACCAGAAAGAGTCGATGAACCTGTCGACTGCAATGCACCATTGTGCAGAGCTAGCTCTTCCTGTTCCTCTCGAATAATCATACCCGTACCACGAGCCGTTGGGATAGACACGGTTTGCGGTTGAAGGGCTGGTCATGTTACTTCTCGAAGTTCTCAAAGGGCCGTTGGGGCCTATGGCGGGGAATCGAGTGACGTTGCGACAGTCGAGTTGGATGTAGGTGGATTCTAGGGAGAAGCTGGAGTTTTCCACATTGCCATAATCTACTGGCACCCCAGCCAGAGATGAGTGTCGAATGTCCAAAGGGTCGGTGGAAGTATTCGCCCAGCCCTCAGGGACAGCTGGGTCCATGAATAGAATCCTTAGGTTTCCCCAAGGGTCCATGGAGTCGATTTTAACCGACTTAGGCGCGGTGACCAGGATGTTATAGAGGATAGCCAGGTTTCTAAAGATATTGCGATTTATCCCATCGTCGCTCGCAGTGCCCTCGAGGTATTCGACACTGTTTTTATACGTGGCTCGCTGATCGTCGAAGTAGATTACGCTCACGGGATGAATCACACTTTCGAGCCGAGTGTCTAGCAGGCGCAAAAATTGCTTGTGCACCAAGAGAGGAGAACGCCCAGATAACAAGTAACATAGCGGTGAGCCAGTTGAAAGTTCGCAGTTGAAATATAGTAGTTATAGTAGAACCGACTGTCCGGCTGGATAATAGTTGCTCGAGGAGTCCTATGGACCCACCTTTCTCAAGCTTCCAGCGGGCCGACTCGAACATGAGACGCCCGACAACAGAAGCGAAAAGGATTGGGAATGCGGTTGCCAGCTGTAATAAATCATGAGAATTAGTGTATAGTGCTCTTAGTCCACAAGCTCGTCATTGTAATCGGATAGTTGAAGAAATAACACTCACTACATTAATTACATTGCGCCACGCAGAGAGACTGTCACCAACCTGTGTGCTGTCGAGTTTCCAGATGACTATAGTAAACACGATGCACGACAGCGGAAGAAGGATGACCGCACAGTCCGTAAGGATCGTGATCACAGTGTTGTTACTGTTGCGCCAGGTGGCAACCTTACATGTATCTGTGGGGACCTCGTCGCCAGCTGTATCTGAACTACCCTCCACGAGTTCGGCATCGTTGCTGAGTGAGAGGCGTTCTTGGTTAGAATTATGAGCGCCGTCACCCGACCTTCCATGTTCGGATTCAGCCTCAACAGATTCGGATGTCTGAATTGCCGGCTCTTGGGTGTGATTAGAACCGCTTCTTGTGACTGTCGGCTGCTGGACTTGGTCAGGAGATTGGACAGGAGGAAGCTCTGGTGACATTGAGAGAGATAGTGATTAGTTGGTCCGTCGAGAGACTTTCAATGGGAATTCTTGTTGAGTTGGTGAATATGAAGGTGTAGGAACGGAGAACGAAAAGGCGAGGGGGGAGAGGACAGATTGCGTCTTGATAGGTAGAAACAGGTGACACGGGACGTCAGCAAATCCAATACAAGACGCACGTCTTGTCTTGATTGTACCCCCATGACCGAGACAACAGCTTTTCATCGCCACCACACAAACTGGCATCTTGGCACCAGAGCCTCGTGTACAGTTCAGCTCACATTGTTACTCAACTGACTAGACCGGTAGAGACAAATTGCTAGGTTAATCTTTCAAACCAAATAACCTGTCGCCTCTTGAAGTCCATCATGAAAGTTTACATATTGTAACTCTTGTTATCAACTTGACTTATACTCCAAAAGGGACCTGCCCGTCTCCTTATGAAATGAATGTGTCAGAACTAGGGATCCCCTCGCTTATATGAAACTCACCGCTTACAGTCATTACTCAGTTATCTACATACACAGGCCAGGATTGCCTTACAAGGGATATACGCCAATCGTTTATATAGATCTACTGCAGGACCAGCAG